>NC_047135.1:6015950-6315950 GCF_009829125.3 Periophthalmus magnuspinnatus | reverse complement strand
TTTTATTGGGACTAGATTTATCGGCTACCGGGGCAAAAGCCGGGAATCCATAGGCAGAATGGGAGGGGTAATCCGTCAGGAAGACAGGGATTACAGCAGGTGTGCCCAACAATGCTAATGTAGGAAGGAAGTGGATGAAGAAATACGTTTTTGAACTATGGTATCTCCGTGCTTGACATGTGAGTGGACAAGAAAGGGGACACAGTTGCTTCATAATGACTGTTTAGACTGTGGGGGCACCCTTGGGAGCAGACCCACCCTGACATGAGGCGTGAGGGCGCAGTACTGGTAGTGATGGATAATGTAGGGATGGGAGACGCTGACGAAGACACTAGATGACTTAGAGAAGAGCACAAGAAACCTCTGGTCAAGCTCAAACCGTGCGAGAGTGAGAGAGGGAGGGACCATCCATCAAAATGGCATGTATCGAGTGGGGATAGGTGTTAGGGCCAAGTCCCCGCGGACCACCGAAAGGGTCCTGTGCATGTTAATTACGGTGACAAAGGCCTTGACATCAGCAAATAAGTCACCGCCCATGACACAGAGCAAAAAAGTGAAAAATGGTATCGTAAGGACAGTCACGAGTCTCATCTTTGACATAACTAGAAGTGAATGGAGGAGTGTGTTCAGCATTAAAATAGTGATGATACAGGAAGCTAGGTTTTTTTTTTTTTTGCTTTTCAACATGCTACAGCTGTCCACAGAAGGTCATAAGTGAGAGAAGAGACTGGAGGGACTATGCAAACAGAGTCCCATTACACTGCCTTGTAATGTATATGAATTCAAGCTATAGGCTACAAAGTGTGTTTATTTAATTGTGTTTCCCTAACACTTTAGTGAAGAAAGTGAATGAACATACTGAGGCTTCACTATTAATGTCATGCTTGATCACACCAGTTCACACACATCTCCGGCACGCTGCTGTCTCAATGCTAATCAGTGTCAAGGACAAGGAAACAAGCAGGAACTGCCCCTAATGTCGTAAATCATGTCCCTGTGCACAATTGTTCCTCACTCTCCCTTCTCCATCTCTCATGCACTTAGAGAGGCAGCGAGGGGAAACTCCACATATACATAAAACCACGCGCATTCATCATGTAGACGCCGGCACCTACAACTCAAGCCATATGCTCTTACACATTCTTAAGGTAGAAGCAGATGCCACAGAGATGCGCATAAGCAAGACGGTAAAAGAAATCTCAAACTCCGACTTTGAAAATCCCTGCAGTATATCCGGACTCGTTAATCCCTTCTCTCAATCCATCCTCGTTTCATTTTCTTCTTTCTTCCACTCTTAAGCTCCTTTACATCTTCTATGTAACTGCAACTGCTCTGCCACCAAGCTTAAAACCTACTGACAAAACCTCATATAAGAATTATTCAGGCTTAGTAACCACTTAATTAAGGGGTTAGGAGTTAGGGTAATAATTACGTAGTTATTAAGCCAGTATGATTTTAAACTCTTTGTTCATTATGAATTAAGTCTTTGTTCATGCTATATCAAGGCTAATTAAGGTGTAGTTATTATTATAAAGTGTTACCTGTAAAACAAAAACAGAGCGAATGATACTCACACAAGAAGACCTCCTCATGCTTATCCCTGCCTTGTTAGCTGCTTCCTTTGCCGCGTGACATTCCTCAGTACAAACCCCTTTTGCACTGCCAGATAAATCTCCGCTCTCCGCATCCACTTTTTTAAATCCTTTGGGGTTCGCTTCCTTGTTTCCCTTCCCCCCCTTTTTTTTCCTACCGCTTCCCTCTTCCTCTCCTTCTGCACCTTCCCACTCGCGATCCCAAATCCTCTACGTGTGCCACTTTGCCTTGTGTCTCAGTGCAAAGAAAGCATGCCGCTAGCCTACTCCCTCCTCCACTCCCTCCTCCACTCCCTCCTCCACTCCCTCCTCCTCCTCTCTCTCCTCCCTCTCTCCTTCTCTCCAAGCATAACTCTCTCTCAATAGAAGGCACTTTTCTGTGTTGGTCTTTTTGGTTCGCGTGGGTCTCTTGTGGTACGGATGCTGTGAAAGAGGTTACACCCTCTCAAGTGCCACAACAAACAACGGGACAGACAAAGCAGATGCAATGCCACTAGGTACAAGCAAAGGGAGCGCCAGAGACAAAGAGTGGAATTAACCCAAGATGACTTCAGATAGAGATCCTCAAGTGTTGACAAGGGAACTGGTGATTAGGAAGTTCACCTAGGACTGCTGGGTTATGGCAAAAATTCTATTCACAATTTAGCACATCACTGAAACTATGGTAACGTCAAACTTCAATATTGTCAAAATTAACCATATAAAGCAGATCTAATATATTTCATTAGTATTTTGTGTTGAAAACCCTGTGTAGTTTACTCTGGATTTTGAGTGGCAGAATGGGTCCCCATATCAGAAGGTAATTAATTGTATTTGAAACTGAAATCTCAATTTTAAAGCCCTAAGTACCAGTGGATACATATTTAGATCTGTCTACATCAACTACTCACACAAGCACCAAAGACTTGCTGAGTGCTCCAGATATAGCCCCATGACTTCATCCAACAACATCAGACCACTCCTTCTTTCCTCCCCCTCTCCCCCTTTAGAGACACTCATTCATACTGAATCAGGTTAGCGGAAGGTAGGGGTAAAGGGAGCATCCAGGACATGCCTAGAAACAAATGGGTAAAGAAGGAGACAGCACGCAAAAGGAGTGATGGATAGGAACTAAGGCAGCTTCAAGATTTATGTTAAAAGCTATGGATTTTCTTAGAATCATCTGTTTTCTTAATTGGCATGTTTTTCGAAAGTGCTTGATTATTCAGTTCAATACGCTCCGTCCTGATTCAACGCACTGCATCTGTTTTGCAAGTGACTCTATATCTGACACACAAACACACAGGACAAATTATGCAGACTTCTATTAGTCTGAAGAGGCATTCCCACAGATGCACTGAAATACACTGAAATACACCATCTTCAATCAGCGCAAACTGCATTAGAGCACAGTGCCCTCTTGTGGTAGGTAAATCTGATGTAAAAATATTTTAAAGATGTAAAGATAGACTTAATTGTACAAAATCTTCTCTGTACTTACTATTCACAGATGCAAAAATAAATAGTTGTAGTGTAAGTTTGCATAAGGAAGGCATTTTGCCCTCCATGTGTGCTGATTTGGCATTTTGTATTTAGTTCAGAGTTGGCACCTTTTGTTGTTCTTGCAGTTATTTGTGTGTTGTTGTAACTGCTTTGGGATGTGACTCTTGGTTGCTGTGCCGACAAGTTGATGTGAAGGGTCTATTTGAGAGTTACTGGTCTGTTTTGGAGACTGGCTCTAGTGAGTTGAGACTGCTGTTGTTTTGCTCTTGTTTTGGCGTGGGTTACAGAATACAGTAGTCCTTGTGTTCAGAAAATAAACAACCAGAAGAAATTCAGCGTGTTTCCTTATGCCAGAATGTTACAGTACTATGAAAAGTAACTACAACAGTAGGTAAGGTGTGCAGAAAGAATGATCTACAGCAGCAACTAATATCCTACCACAACTTTTTACCAAAATATATAAATGGTAAATGGTCACATGTTTATATAGCAATTTTCCACCTCTAAGGCACTCAAAGCACTTTACATCAAGGGATCACCCATTCACACACACATTAATACACCGGTATATGCAGACGCTGGGAGCAAGCTGGGTTAAGTGTTTTGCCCAGGGACAAAAAGGCAGATGCAATCACACCACCAACCTGAGGGTCTTTGGATCTGACCACTTTATCAATGATCTTTATGTTGAGAGCAGGATTCAAACTGCCAACCCTTGGATCAGTGGACAAACACCAACGGAGCTACTGTCGCCCAAACCTATAACTGCGCAAATTACTTTAGATAATAAAGGTGTAATGGTCCTTGAAAACTTAAAAACAATGTATTATATAAGCAACAAGCAATCTTTAGCTGTTATGCACTTTTTAGAGTGAATAGTACAGTAGGGAGGACTTGAGCTACCCTTGCACCATCGTTCTACCACAAAAACCAAAACACTGAAAGTTGCCAATCCTTGGAGACACAAAACCAAAAAACGTTGCAATATTTCTAGTTTACATACACAAGGCTGGTGTTTTGTTGGGGTGACTACTGAAGAAAATACTGGAAAAAGTGGGAGGTCGACGTGGCAACACATGGAATACAAAATCCAATGCTGAAAGGAGGAAAAGTAGGAAGAGAGGGAGAGGAATAGGAATCACATGAAAAATATAACAAGATGATAAGCTGGCGAAGTGCAGGGAATTCAACATTTTAAACTTAACTTCACAACCACCCGGGTCTGTGGACTGTCAAATTGTACCAGTTATAAATCCAATCCCAAGAACATTTCAACACAATCTCCCTCTTCCACAGAAAATGAACACAGTGTACTGGAGATATGTCACTCTTAGTTTTTAATATTCAAACGGAATAAAATATTGAAACAGCTATTTGCTAGTTTTCCCCTTTTTAAAGTATCACAAAATCATTAACCCATTTGTCAGCTCAGGTTCAGCTCAAGTAATTTCAGTGTGAAATAAGATGCCCTCCCAAAGACGTGTTACCTCAAGGTAGCTGGGGTCTAGTGGGCAGTTATAACACTCTCACATTATTAGGAGCCATTTAGATTTGTCACAGTCACATCTATACTCAATGGGAAGATTGGGGTCAGATTTGGGTCATATAAACTCCTCAGTGAATAGGAAAAAAGCTTCAAAACCAGCAATTTTAGCTTGAAAATAGGAAATTGTTCCCCAAAATTCAAAAAAGCACAGCGCCTTTATACAGGGAACCCAATAAAAGCAAAAATGAAATTATGTCACATTTGAATGAAAAACGTTCCTCATGACACATTCATCCATCAGAAATCTACTCATATCTTCAAAAGCACATCCAACTCACACATCACCAGTAACACGTTTGAACATCATGTTTAAATGTCAGATCAATAAAACCCACATGGCCAATATAATAAAACATATATCTTTTACAATCACACTTCGCCTGTCATGGAAAATGATCGGCTGATTTTTAAATAAGATACAGTGCCTCCCTGAATAAATAATGTTCCACAGTCCTGACGAGCCAGTTTACAACAAAATGTTTCATGCTCTCAGACATTTTCCCCATATATAATTAATATTGATTTAAACTACAAAATTATATGGACAAATACTGCATTTAATAAAGGGAAATGTATGTTTCATGTATATTATTGTAAATGAATTATGAAATAAACATTAATTATGATATCTGTGTAATCCCCTCAGTCGTCTAGGTGTAATCCATAGAAAAAGAAAAAATCAAATCTCCCTTCAGACAGATATAAGGCAGTGTGCACCTGTAATCTGACCAGAACTGAAGAAGAGGCTTGGATGAGCAGCAAAACGTCTTCACTCCTACAACTTTTTGTCCAGTTCACAGATAAAATTTTTCTTTTCCTATTAGTTATAATATTTTTGTATTATTTGTTATATCTATAAAATAAAAAGTTTGTGAGATGAGTTTGTACATTGTCCCTTGTCAGGGTTTGGGGTTTTTTGTGTATCCTGTGCTGTTTTCCTCCCTTCTGTGTTTGAGCCTGGAGCTGGGCGGAGACTCTGGCACCACCTCCACACACCTGCTTTTGATGAAGGAATCAAGCCTTCACCTGTGAGTACTAAAAGACTGAGGACCCGACACTCTGGGCCAGATCGTCTTGTCATTTTCCAGTTTTTCCTTCATGTCATGCTCCGGTTTATTTGTTCACGTATCCACCGCGATGCTGCACCTACGTCTCCGTCCTAGCTCTCCGTGTCCAGTACAAACATCCTAGCCTCTGACCCTGCGACCCACAACTTGCTCCAAGACTACTGCCTACGACACCCCTCCGAACTGTCTGCTCTGTCTACCTTCATTCACATTCCTTTATCTGCAAATAAACTTTGTTCTATCTTTTTTCACGAGTCTGTATCTTTGGTCCCTCTATCAGTCTTCACGACAAAGGAATACATTTAACTAAACTAATAAATAAATAAACAAAAAAAAAGTAAATGTATGACAAGAATCCGTACATGCCTCACACATGCATACTCCACTCCATACTTTATACTCCACCATTACACTACATGTTTAATGCAATAGCCGCCATGCTGGAATTGTATGTTTCAGGGAGTGCAAATGTTTCAAGGGTTAATGGGAACCTTCAGGGGCACGTATCAATGAACGTTTAGCTCAGCCCTCCTCCCCACATGTTATGCTAATGCTAGCCTCAGCAAACTGTCAGTGCCAAAGTGAGAAGGTTAAGAGACTGGGACAGAGCCAAATGAGTGGCAGCCCCTCAGGCCCCCGGCGGAGATGGAAACGGAACAGCATTGGGCATAATTATGGTCTTTCTGCTGCAGTTTATGCAAATACCCATTACTTTATAATGAGACTGTTGTCAGGGTCTAATCATTGGCAAACTCCTGAATCAGCAAAGAGTAGCACTGTTGGTATGTATTGTATTTAACATTAATGTGTATAGTGAGGTCATGACTTGAACTGTTAATTATGATGCAAAAAATAAATACAATAAAAAAGACAAAATAAAACAAACAATTCATAATAAAGATCAGAAAAATAGGTGTAAATACCTGTCATGGTCCCGGCCCACGCCCCACACACGGATGCTGCTGATTGGCTGAGAGTGAAGCAGACTGCGGTCGTCAGGGTCAACCAAGGTCAACATCCGATCCTGAAGCACCAGCAGCATTCCTTTACCCTATCAGCACACAAAAATATATAATGTATTAATGTTATCTTTATGCTTTTACTTGCAGTTGTTGTTTACAGCAAAACTCTTTATGTGGAATGAATTAGGTGGTGAAGGTAAAAAAAAATACAGGGCTCATAGTTCAATCATAATGTGACATATTTCAAAGCTAAACATTAGTGTCATCATATGTGCAAGGAGGGCTGTTTGTATCCTTCCTTACCTTCTTATGATATATCCTGTAGTCCACTTTACCTCATGTTTATACCATATTGTAGAACTTCTCTATTTTTAAATGATAGAGAGCTGATTGCCTGATGGGACTGACCTCTCCCCAGACCCCCGCGGAGTCCCGTATGTCCCGCCTGCAGTAGGACAGCTGTCTGATACAGTGGTGCACAGCCACACTGCTCCGCCCTTCGCACAGGTCCTGTTCTGACATCTCCACCCAGCCCAGAGACCGCACGGGGAAAGACTGGAGATGAGAACAGAGGAGAAGTAAATGGTCTAGTACCTTAACATCACAAAAATGTACTCATGTAGCAGTAAAAAAAAAAAAAAAAAGTCTTACATGTATTGAATAAAATAACAATGCAGATGATCAGAAAAAAGTCTCCACAAAATATAGTCAAATCTATGACCCAATTAAGCTCCAGGTTTCTCACTGGACAAATCAAATCTAACATAAATTATTATATGATATTAATTATTACTCAGGATGTATTTTGGAGCAAAGAGCACTTTCAAGTAGAATTAATTATGATTACAACAGTAAATGTGATTGCAACCCATTTCTCTATACAAGCTCTACACACACACAAATATATGTTATATAATAAAAACCAGTGTAACTGATAGTGACAAAAACAGCACATCTTGTATAGAGCTGTCAGCCAGTGCAGACAGAAGCAGGGCAGAGGAGGACAGAGTATTAAATATGAAAGGGCCTGTGTGTATTTTGTGTGTACTGACGCTCCCTCCTCTTTATCCGTCTATTTCCCCTCCACAACAAGGAGCTCCTCCCGCTGAGAGTAACCACAGGATACATCTTTCAAGTTCTGCAGTGGAGGCAAGCCAGCATACATTCTACCACATAATCGCGCTCTCCCTCTGCACTCATATCTATTTCAATAAAAACTAGTTTAGCGTTTCTGAATTCTCATTTCCCTCATGGGTTTGGTCCAGTCACAAGGCCAATAGGATACAGAATCTGGCTTCAATTCTCTGTGATTGTATAAAGCAACCTTACAAGTGTTAGAGTCTGCAATTCTCAATTCAAAACGCAGTATTTAAATTATATGTTGAATTGTCAAACTTCCTCAAACTGTTGGCTCTGAATAGACAGCTAAAACCCATTAATATGTTGTAATATCAACATTATTACAATGAAACAACAGCAATGTTCTGTACACGGGAAATTATAAAATCAAACACACTTGGCAGCTTCAATACGACAGTTCAATTTTTTTTTTTTATAATAAAAAATAAAAGATTAAAAAAAATAAAAACATTTTAATGGACAATATATTTTAAGCAATTTGGAACATTTAACTAGTAGTAATAATGAGAAAAGCTGATATGATCTGGATTCTAAATAACCCAACCATAAAGCTTTGTAATCCTGATATTTTTCTGAATTTAAGATGCTCTGCATCAGCTGTTTAATATGCTGTATAACTGTATGTTTTAACCACAAGAGGGCAGTAAATCCTCATACTTCTGCACACACCACCTGTTCACAACGTCACCTCTGGGTGTCGCTGCTTCATGCACAGATAAAGAGAAAGCCATTACTGATGTTCATTACGTCATCCTAAAAGCCTTGCCTGCTGTTTCTCTTGCCCTTAGGGAAATTATACTTTGTTGAAGTTATTCGGTTCATAGGATAGAGTGGTAGTAATATGAAATGTTGAATAGACTGAAAACACAAAAACATGTACAAAATGTTGTTGATCTTACCATTGCCTCTGAGTCTGAGTAAGTGCTGTCAAGATCCACAGTCTCCAGTTGGGCGGGAGGGCTACATGGGCACATTAGGTTACCCGTTACTCACATAATAGCTTTAAAGGTACACTATATGGAACTTCTCTGGTATAACTTCTCATCTCTAGATGCTACAGTATTACTTTGCCGGGAAGTATGGCATTAAACTTATCCATCCCTATTGCGACAGTTCAAATCTGTGCAGAGTTGAGGCAGTCCACAGCAAGAATGCATGTTACTGAAGCATTTGATAAGCAATAAAACACCTGCAATTTAATAAATGCTAGACAGATACATTTAATGCCACACCAATAGCATCTCCATGGACAGAAGAAGATGGCTGACCATGTAAATAAGTGATAAAACATAATTTCTTAGTGTTATTACTTAAGTTTGAGGGAAGCGTAGCGCAGTGTGGCTCCTTCGAATGCCTTGAGGCTTGGGTCTGGATACACTGGGTAGTCTTTCAGTTCCTGATTGATAGAAATAAGAGAGAGAGAGATCATTATAAAATTGGTGGAAAACCTTGAAAAATAATTAAATTTTTGTCTGTAAGTGACATTTAAATAGTGATAGTACAGAAACATAAAGATCAGTAGTTATTAAAAGAGATAAAGATCTTTTGGATAGGCACCATGGGAGTCCGCCTTGGCCCCATTATGAATCTTAGATGAATAAATGTAGCAGTGCAGTAGTCGTTTAACTCTCACAAATGTAAGACACCACATTTCTGTTGTCAAATTAAAACTAAAATGAAACAAATCTTGAAAAGCCTATTGAAAGGCTTTGGAAAATTTGTCTAAAAATTTGCCTTGTGGTTATGTCAGCTTGGTTCGTTTTAGACAGGTTGACTGATCAAATTGATTTACAATAGAAAATACTACAGCTATTTAAAAATACTATGTCCACTGGTGTATCCCTTTAGAACTGATGATGTTGCCTATAGAACCAGCAAAGAGCATGTTTGCAGAGGTTTGGTGACCTCTGCAAACATGCTCTCTGTATTTTAATATTAATATTTAAGATTGTATAGTTCTTTCAAATGTTGATGTTCTTGGAGTGTTTAAAATGTGCTTGGTAAATTGTAATTTTTAAATGAGTCTGAGTGCAATCACAGCTTTAGAAAAAAAAATATATTTTCAATGTCACGATGTCGGTAATAGCTGTGTGTCATACACTGACTGTGCAGGTGGAGAGGTTTAGGTCTGGTCCGGAGCAGATGACATCATTCATGGGGGTGGAGGAGGCGGAGTCAGGGGAGGAGGCAGAGGGAGAGGGTACAGGCTCCACTGAGCTGTCAGAGATCAGGCTGCTGGGGCGCTAAGGAGAGCACAAATGAAAGGTTAACGGCAACAACGTTCAATTTACTGGCCTCAGTGTGTTAGCTACTTATTAGAGAAACAGGTGTCAAAGCAAAAGTGGTCTATGAACTGTACAGAACAAGATGTCCATCAAGATTCAATTAAATATTTTCTCTTTTTATAAATTTACAAAAATATTTTAAGAGGATTGTGATTTCATCTGAGTAACTGGGGCTGAAATCAGTATTAATTATGGTTCAATTAGCCACTTCAATAGAAAGTGTATGACTTGATTTTGTAAATGGAGTAGTTGGAATGAATAAAATAAATAAATAATAAAATGAACTTAACTTCACACAAAAGTATTCTGAGTCTATTGTGATAAATGCATTTACCAGAAGTGGCCCAGCAGGTAATTGTGTGGTTCTACGGCTCTTTTTATTTTTGTTTTTAAAATTGTTATGTTGTTTTGCAACTTTTCATCACGTCTGTTTAAGATGTTTGATCCCGAGTTCTATTAAAATCTATCTCTTCTCCTTGAACACCTAAAAAAATTTCACACTTTACCTCATTGGGTGGTTTGAGAGAGTCCTGTGTTTCTTGTTGTGTCTCACTGTCTGGGCCATTGTTCGGAGACGAGTTCTGGTTGCTAGAGGCAACAGGTCTGTGGTATTGAGTGGTACCGGTGGGGACGTGCCAGAAATAGACCTCTGATGAGTCTGAGATCTCCCTCCAGCCCGGGGGCAGGTCCCCTTCACTCCACATATCTGAAACAAGAATGTATACAACATGTTACGAAAAAAAAAAGACAGATCCATAAGCTTAAACAGTCCAAGCTTCATAGGGCAAGGAGTACTGTCCAGTTCTGCTTTGTGTACCCACTAGACTTCTCAGTAATACCAGGAGCAAGCCCTCATTAATACAGACAACTCATTCATTCTCTGTATAAAAAAAATATGACTTCATTAGTACAGATGGCATTTTTTATTAACTTTATGCAAAGACAAAAATCCCCTGCAATTTGTAAATCAATACTCCACACCTTTAAACTGTAAGTATAATAATAAAAATAATGCAAAGCCAGGCTCAAGACCAGAGGTGACAAAGCCTTTTCTGTGGCAGCACCCAGACTATGAAACAGCCTCCCTCTGTCTGTCAGATCCTCACAGGCTAGCCTGAAAACCCACCTCTTCTCCCTGGCATTTAATATTAGCTAGACAGGATACCTTGGTGTTTTATTGTTCTTTGTCTATGTATTGCGTTATCTGCATATTTGTTTTGACTTTTATGTGAAGTGCTTCGGACAGCTGAAGTTGTTTTTAAATGTGGTATATAAATAAATTGAAATGAAAATAAAAACTGCTCACTAAACGTGTGTTCAAAATAAATAGTACCCATAAATTGTTGAAAAATCAAATATACGCACTTAAAGGTCCTATATTATGCAAAATGGACTCTTGTGAGCTTTAAGCCATGTTAGAATGCTGTTTCCTCATCAAAAACATACCCAGAGTTGTGTTTTGTTTCATTCGCACATATTTGAGTAACCCTCTATTATTAGTCTGTCTACATCTCCAAAGCTCAAATTGCTCTATTTCACCTTGTGATGTCATGTAGTGTTAGTTTTCAGGTTAACAGCTACCTTTTATTAAGACAATTGAGGTCAGAAATTATCCAAATGATTCTAGTGATGGTGAATAGAGTTTAAAAACAGTGGAGCACTTCCTGTTTTACTACATGACATCACAAGGTGGACCAGAGTGTTTTTGTTTGAGAGAAGAACTCAACCCTTAAACCCTTAAATATGCAGCGTTTGTGTGTAAAACATGTGAGAATGAAACGACATTATAACATACATCAGAAAATAGCATAATATGGGCCCTTTAACATAACTGGAATACACAATAGTTAAAAATGTATAGTATCAAAATGATCTAAAACCTAAGTTAATTAACTGGAACCCCCAAGTATACCTCACAAAGTGTTTATTTTCCCATGGGGGCTCTGTCTGTTCGTCTGTCCCATGTATGTGTGTATGTGTGTTTTATATTCTTATTCAAATATCACTTCCTCCATATGTCCTTGGTATTCATAGCCTTCTAAAAACAGCTCTGCATCCATTCATTGCTCTTTTCACGCTCTGCAGTCTCTTGCCCTTCACCCATCCTGATCATTCTCTGCACCACCAGGTCTCTCACCGGAGCCCTAAACGTGTCTGCAGCAGTGCTAAAGTGAGTATCCTGTTTGTTATAAAGGAGAGAGAGATTGGTAAATTTCCACATCAGACTGTCTGTAGGAGGGAGCAGGAAGCAGCCGGGATGAGTGTAAGCATGATCAAAGGATGAAACAGATATGCTAATACTCCTTGAAAGAAAAACAAGATTAAAACACAAACACAATAAAAACAAATTTGGATCATACAGATAACAGCTTAGTTATTAGTTATTAAATACGACAACCAAATCAAAGCATGAATTGAAGTTATGTATATGGGGCGAATTCATTGGTTGAGTGGTCAGATGACCTACATGTTGGTGGTGCGATTCCAGGTCCCACAGATAAATGCTGTCGTTGTGTCCTAGGGCAAGACACTTCACCCACTTTGCCCCCAGTGTCTGTGTGCACTGGTGTATGAATGTGTGAGTGAATGGGTGAGTCCTTCCTTGATGTAAAGTGCTTTAAGTGCCTAGAAGGTGGAAAAGCGCTATATGACCGTTTACCATTTAGCATGAAAGCCTATAATTAAGCCATCTTATCAAAAGTAATTATGGATTTGCGTGAATAGGCAATACAAAAGAATAAATAGGAGTTTGGTGATACAGCACAATATTACATGTTTTCCAGCCTAGGTCATAATTTTACTTTTTTACACTGAAGGGTTTTTATTTCGCCTGACAGTTCACTCTTCTCTGTAATTGGTTGGTCAGTCTGCTTGTCTTTTATTGATCATGGGCTGCCATATAACTTTCTATTTCTATAACTTTCCGTTGGTTATTTTGTGCTTTACAAAAATACATTGAATTGTTAAATTGGCTTGTCTCTCACAGAACATTACCTAAGCTGGCCAGTAGGAAAAGTGGGTGGGCAAAAGTAGATGACATATATCTTTGTTTGAGCATAGAGCTACATTTAACAGAAAAGAACAGACAACTATATAACAGTCTACAAAGTGAGAAACCATCAGAAAACCTGATTTTGTGTTGTATATCATCCAGGGCAAAGAATGAATACATTACTAACCTGTCTCATGAGGAGTTTGTGGAGAGGGCGTTTCTTGCGACAGCGTGGTCCAACTTGAATCCTCATCCTCGGAAGGACTGTCTGGAGTTAGGTCCATTCTCAAACTCACTCTGGGCAGCCCTGTCTCTGATTCAGGCTCTGGGGGAACTGAGGGCGTTCTGCTCCTCGTTGGGGTACTCCTCTCTCCAAACCGGTGCAGTTTCGGGGATGACGTTGGCGGATACTGCTGCTGGAACTGGTTCTCATTGTTGGGGTGTAGCTCGACTTTGATGACCCGGGGAGAGGAGGTGCGAGAGGGCTTACCGGGACTGCGAGGACTCTGAGTTGTGATGTCTTCTTGGAGGTGGACTGGAGCCTGATTTTGGAGAAGATTCTGGTTGTCTGGGACCCACTCCGGACTGTTACTGCTAGATGAGGTGCAGGAGAGAGGGGCCTCAACCACCACGGGTAAAATTGATTGTCTTGGTGTTGGCGTCGTTGATTCGTTTTCCTCTTCGGCTATTGGTTCTACGACATCTTTTTCCTCCTGGCAATCATCTTTATTGTTATCTTTCTCTTCTTTCTGAATCTCACACTCCTTCATGGGACTAGCTTGCTCTTTTTCAGGAGATAACTGTTTATTCTCCACCTCCTCCTCTTTTTCCTCTTTGTGGTCACAATTGCTGTCCATATCCCAAGTCTTCGCGTGATACCCCAAGAAGCTTTTGGTCCTTCTACGAAAAGGTTGTGAATTATCCAGCCAATCAGAGCTGGCGTTGTTCAGGAGGTCATTGTGGATTTTGCTTTCTGTGGTTGCTCTACACAACTCCATTTGTTGGCTTTCAGCACGTCTTTGCATGTTAGCGCCATTCTTCACTAGTTTGGGATTGGTTGTATTGAACACTGTGGAGGATGCTGATGAGGAGTAGAGGGCAGAGCTTGAGGAGGACTTTGTGGGAAGACCTCGAGTCCTCTGGTTTTTGGATGATCCCAGGTTGTCGCTGATTCCCATGGCGCTTCGAACACTGGTCATGGCGTATCTTTGCCGGCTTTTTGGAAGTGTAGCCGAACTTCCGGTCTCCATGCTGGCGGACTCCTTGATGATGTCACGCCCCAGCAGCTGATTGTAGGAGGAGCGCAGGCTAAGGGAGGTGGGCGGGGTCACTGAGGGTCCCGTTCGATTGGTCAGCCCCACGTTTGAGGGGGAGGAGCCAGAGCGAGAGAGGGGAGGAGTCTGTACTGATGTCATGATGATAAACTGAGCAAGATAATCTGAGGGGAAAAGAACATAGAACATTTATGACACATATTTCTACATTTACAATACAATATGTATACCAATCTGCCCAATGATAACACAATCTATAAATAGTATCTGACTAGCAATTCAGAGCGCAAGTGTACTCTCTATACTCTCTATGATTTCTGTCATTTAAGACCATAAATTCATTTGTGTAATACCTGCAGTATTCCTCAGAGTAAGCAATACATTATATACATTTTACAGAACCTTTTTGAACTAGTCCAAGTTTCGTGATTGTAATTTAGATCTGTAACTAGGCCTGTCATGATAAATACTATATTGACTTCTCACTCAATATGTGACAGAAGGAACAATATTTTTTGTGGGTCAGTATTTATCATAGAAACTTCATCTTTGCACAAGTGGGGAAACTTTGGTTATTTTTCTATTCTACTATCAGAATTGAGCTGTAGAAGTTTGAATTATGAACTTCTATGACTCATTATAGAGACAAATTAACTGCTTAAGTGTTGCATTTGGTTATTTATTTATTGCAGCTCACATTTTTTAGCAATATTGTAGATTTAGAAATGTTTTTGTTGATAATTCTGCTTTATGCTGTGGTTTCAGTATGATAGTTTATCGTCTATATTTACTTCAGCAACATATCACACTTAGAATTTGTTATCATGACAGGCCTGTAACTGTAACTAATGATAATTTTAGTAGTCGACTAGTCAATGATTATTTTTTGATTCACTATTTTACACACAGAATTATTGTATCAGACAATAAGTCACATTTTTTAAAATGGCATGTGTCAATATTCTGCAGCTTCACGCTTCAGTTATAGTAAACCAGGCTGAGATCTTGTTACAGAACTATTGAACATAATTGGAGAAAGTGCTCTCACTGTATTATGTTTGTATTTTCCCTGAGTCAGACTGAATACCCTAAGTCTCTTCTGGTGGTGCATTTCCTCCGCCCACACATCTCAGTGCTGGCTAATGGTCACTGGGTTAGTGTGTTTTTAAAAGCTTTGCCTCTGGTTGCTGATAACTGCTAGCACAAACAAAATCCTTTGGTATTGTTTGCTCCGCTCTGCATAATATTTCACATCATTGATTCTGTTTTCGTCTGAAATGACAATAATATTGCACCGTTCCTGACAGCCATGTTTAAACATGAAACGTCACTGTTGATCAAACGCACTCCATGCTGGTCATAAATTGTGACTGCATTTGCATTGCATTAGGACTGAGTCAGAGCGTACTTGTTTTGAAGCTGATGTCAGGCTTAGATTTCCGCAATAGACATCCTATACTTTTATAAAAATAAGGTGTCAATCTCAAACATGCACATAAGGTAAAATGAAACCCTACAGCTAAAGACCAGGCCGAGCTTAAGATCTGGAGATGGGTCCCCGGGTGTTCCGCTGTGGTACCCACTCCACCTGAGGGTCAAAAGCAGAGGACAAATTGCTATAGGGAGAATAGAGTGTGCCTTCCTAAATCCTTACTCTAACTAGTAACTCAGATACATACGCAATCAAAATCAGGGCCAGACTGTGGTATTTCAAATCATAACAACAAAAACCATGAGAAGAGATCTTGCTTTTGCACTGCCGTTTGAGAATCAGCATTGTCTCTATGGGGTTATGGAATACGATGGCATCTTCGTACCTGTGCAGCCTTGTTATTTATTGTTTTAATTAAACTCTACACCTGAGTAATAAAACTAGGCTCCATCCAGACACGCAAGGTTTGTGTGTCAACATCCTTTTATCCACTCACACAATGCTGCAGTCATCACTGGCAACTGTCTCAGAAACATGGAAACCACGAGCGCAGCAGATTTTAAACATGATAAGATCTTGGGAAAAGACAGCGCTGTAGGTTGAGCACTTTGTTCATACAGGACCCCTATCTCTCCCCTGTCCTCTTGCCCCTCGTTCGTCCTGGGAGGTTAGCCGTGTTGTTGTCCGCTGTCACTGAGCCAGCCAAGAACAACAAGCTGTTACAGTGCTGACAATGCATTCGCTCCTGGAGTCAACAGGTACATCCCACCTGCGCTGAACCCACCGCACACTTCAGACCACTATAATGTTGCTGTCTTGAGTAGCAGACTGCTGTGTTGTTGTTTTACAAATACATATTTATTAAGGTTTTTGGGCCAAAGATTGCTGATATTGGGTGAATCCGGTGCATGGTTAGAGCCAAAGGTAAGGGAATAAAGGTGTTTATTTTGGTGACATGTTCCTTCATCATTAAGCAGGAACAAAAAAGGTAAACATGAGTTTCAGACTACAAATATAATAATATCCAATAATTATTTGTTAGTGCTGGAACCACTCAAAAAGAGTGGCACATACAGTGAAAATGGTGCAGACCATAATTTGGGGGTAAGGGAATATTCCCTTAGTGGGCTTCCTCAAATAACTGGGTGAAATGAAAATGCATTACAAAAGTAAAATGTAGGCCTTAAAAATGAAATAATAAAAATGTAAGGGCTTAATAGTCATAATACATGTTTTAAATGTATATCGTAATAAGTGGCTAAAACATAAAATAATGTTTGTGAAGCCATGATATCCGGCATCACTATTCTATCAGCTAATTTCATTCAAAACAGGAACAAATGTATGTTTTTTCTGGATTTTTGCCACTGTGACATGTGTGGCTTTTGTGGTTTAATTACTGATGTATTTGCTCATACAGAAGATCTTCATGTCTCCACATCCTCAGAAGCATTGCGGAATATACCATTGCTTTGGCAGAGGTTATTATGAAAGCAAATTGTCTTTTGATAACAAAATATACCTTCTTTTTTGTGCAATTCCTGACTGTTTAAATCTTTTAGCTCAGTACTGTAAGCTCATGTGGCAGCTAACACAAGCCCAAATATAGGGCTGACAATACACAATACTCAAAGTGCCCTGACTCTCCACGGGTGAAGAAGTAAACAGCATCTTTTACACTCACAATTACCGCCCGCGTCGACATTAAACAAAGTGGTCGTGCTGTAAGAGGAAGTGGGGAACATGAGGCTGGTTATTAGAAGGAGAAAGCACAGAATGACACAGCAGTTTGCAGAACAGTGGGCACGGCCAGTCAACATGGGAGCGCAATCCATCAATGTTTTCAATGTGATTCAATAAAATTACAGCTGGCAACGAGACATATTGACTTAGCTCTTCAGCACATAGAAAACAACAGTAGCTTATATATATTGATCATCTTATTATCCTTTTTAATAGATAAATTATTGCATTTGTTGTAATGATTAATGAGTTTTGTATCTTATTATTTAGGTTCAACATCATAATACAAAAACAAAAGCTCTCTATTCTAGTGTCATATATTTTGTTTAATATTACCTACAGTCGATGATGTCACTCTTCTGCAAAGGACAGCTGTTCTAATAATTAGGCTAATAGCTTTAAATGAGGGAATGACATCACTGGACAGACTCTGACAGAATCCCCTACCAGTATAAAGTAGCCATATTTTTATGCACAGGCATCAGGCATCTCCCTATAACAGCAGCTTTCCCATGGTCTCCAGCCTCCACAGCCCAGAATGCAGATGCAACAGTTGGGGGCAAGAGCTGGGGACAAAATGAACTTGAAAAAGTCAGTGATGTCATGGGTGGAGTATATGCCCCTCGTTTCTCGCAGCTTAACCTTTCCTCGTAAACTCTCTCAATGACATCCTATAAACACCTATAGATCATGTGCCATTATGGCACTCTTGTACAGGTGGAGATGCCGAGATTGCAGTGGCTAAACTGTCGATACACGAATACACGCAGTCAATCCTGAGCATCCATACCTTTCCCTAGCACTGGGAGGGGGCACATCCCATGGAGAGCGCATCTATTTACATCAACTCACCGCTTTGCTACGGGACTTCTGCGTGTTGCTCCGATCCCACGACGACAGGCGAGTGGGAAGTGTTGAGGTGACAGCCGCTTTTTAAGGTGCCAGCCCGCCCGTATAGCTCCAACCGGCCAGCCCTTATCAGGATCACATCTGCCCTCCCAGCCCGGCTCCTGCGTGCTCGGTAGGTAGCGGCTAAGCTGCGCACTCTCTCTGCGCCAGAGAATCCCATGTAGCGGCGTGGCGCTGTGGAGCTCTCACCTCAGCGACCAATCAGAGCCACGGACGCAGGACGCGCCTCACGCGGAGGAGACGCATCCACAATAAAAATTTACCGGTTAATTCTGCGACTCCGGTAATGAAATCACACATCATCGCAATGTTACGTCAAGGAGGACACTGAAAAACGAGAGCGGTTCATGGTTTATTTTGATTTTTTTGTCAAAACTGAAAGATGCTCTTGGCTTGATTTCATTTTAAATTAGGCCCAACCAAAATTCAGCACGTACAAATGTGTAGGTTATTCATGAATAAATTAATATAATCATTCTACCAAATGTGGCCATTACAAATAATACCAAACACTGAACATCAATGCAAATTTAAAAGTTTTATTTGTGCGTTTAACATCACAATTAACTTTGGCATACACAGAATCAAACACACACCCATCATAATGCACTTTCAGGGTATGATGTGGCTCCAGCAAAAAAACTATGTAGTGTGTACAGATTTTAGACATGATTAGAAAATAACATATTGTGAGTTTTAAAAATTCACATAACAAAACTGTATTAAAAACAGACACTTTTGATATTACACTTATTACTTGTTCACAAACATATCCAGTATAAAACAGCTCATACATGAAAACATCCATAATAGCCATCACTCTGCTCCTCTATCATACAGAAACTCTCACCCAACCAAATACATTCTTTAGCTTGACCTGTGCGACTGCTGACTATCCAATTCCCAGGGTCCATTTACAGGGGTTTCCCGTGTTACTCTGTGGATGGAGGTGAAAAGGCAGAGAGGGCAAAGCAGGAGGGACACAAAGGCTGCCGGTGCTCCAGGAGTGGGGTATGAGGGTGGATGGGAGGTGGGTGCCACTGGAAGACATGGTGGTACTAATGCCCAAAGATGAAAGTGGTTGTTGGAAACAGGGAACTGAGCGAATAGCGCGCAAATGGACACCTTGAGCTGGAGAAGACAAAAGATGTATTAGCAAAGAGTACTAAACTAAAAGAATTGTTACTTCAAACTTTCAAAACAAGGGTAGTCACCAAGTACTAAGATAAGGCAATTTTTAAAAAGGTGTACCCTTTGCAAAAGCTTACTCCAGTGGTTAAAAGCATATTTTATCAGACTGATATAAAATACTATACCAACTGTCATTAGAATTCTGTTTTTTTTAACAAGGTTAGGCACCAAAATGCACAGTGCTAAATAAAACAATATGTACTCATTTATTACTTCACTAAATAACTACATGAGTGGAAATATATAACCGGTCACTCTTGATCTCTGAACAATTACTGCTAATACACAGCTTTACATACATTACCACTGCAATATTGGCTCATTATAATCATATCACATGCAGCGCTAAAGCTAACAAAGAACTGAGGCAAATGCCAGTCATTCCATACGCGCATGTGGGCTTACTGTTCATATCTTTGGTACCAAGAGACTCCAGAAAGCTCTTTGCCTGTTTGTTCCCCCCTTTCGCAGCTTGCCTGTAGTAATCGACTGCTTTACTTAGATTCTGGGAGATCCCAAGGCCTTTTTCATAGCACTGACCCAGAAAGAGCAGAGCAGTGTTGTCCTGCAGATGGAAAAAATTCATTATTAAGCAAGATAGTTTAGTGCAAAGATTTAAAAATAGGCAACACATCACAAAGACATTAAAAAGCATAAGAGAATGCCATTTGACCACATATATAGCAAATTATATAAAATTTTAAAGGTGCTCAATGGAACTTTTCTAGTGGAGGGTCCACACTTACACTCGTTGCTTTGCATTTAAGTTTCCTCAGTATCGTATTAAACTCATCGAGTATCTCTATGGAGACAAGCAGGTGACAAAAGGCAGATGTACCCCGCTCACAGTAAGAATTCATAAAGAAGACATCTGTATTTGAAAAATACAAAATAGACAAATGCCCTACAACTGGACACTCCAGGCAAAGCACTATCATCCCCAACAAAAAAAAAGTACATAATACACCTTTAAAATTGCTTGAGAAATTTGCAGTGGTTTAATGGTTGGACTGTTTTTTTTACTCATTGATATAACTCTAGAAAGATCTACAAGCACTTACTCCACTCTCTGCTGCCATCTTCAGGTACTGCACAGACTTGTTTGCATCCTTTTGAGGCTTTTGGGAATAAACAGAGGCGAGACAGAGCAGAGCCTGAGAGTATAAGAGACAGCAGCAAAAATGTATTGGATAAGTAACCTGCACTATTCAAACCAATTAAGTTTTCATAGATGTGAACAACAGATTTCCATATTAATATGCAGGAGTTCAAGTATAACAGTGACAAGGGAATTTATATGTTGCCTTGGTATTAAATTAGCATTGTGTTGTTGGCATTTAATTTAAGGTATTGAAGTGATTGAGAATTACATTACAAGAGACTAATACACTGGCCTGGGTTAAAACAACCCAGTCTGTAAGGTTTTTAGCGACATTACTTTTATTTGTATGTGTGTTTGGTTTAAAAATTGTGTCAATTGTGTGTGGATAATCAATTTAACTCATATTTTTTTACCTTGGTTAGTCCAGCAGCAGAAGCCTCCTCCAGAAGATTGGTTGCAGTCTTCAGTTCGTCCTCACTGAGCTGCCCCCTACTGGTCAAAAGCAACTTAGCATAACGATACTGAGCTTGGGCATGGCCATTAGCTGCCGCTTGTCCATAGTAGTGCATTGCCTTGAAGGAAAATTACATCAAGATTAAAAAAAATATATATATATCATATTAAGTTAGAAGTTTCTGATCTGATTGCACCTCACTTTTTCCATGTCCCAGCTGACTCCTCGACCTTTTTCATAACAAACACCAGTGTTAAACTGGGCTTTACTGTAACCGAGCTGAGCTGCAGCCAAAAAGCAGGAAAATGCTTCCTCATAATTCTCACTGTTGGCATTTTGTAAACCTTAAAAAAACAGAAAAAAAACAAAAAAAACAGATACGCATTTTACAGTTATTGTAAATCCTATTTTGTTACCAATTATGTTGAGGATAACAGGAATACTGCTGTCTCCCACATGTCTGAGGTTTTGAGCTGCTTCCTCTAGCTTTTCATTCTTTGATAAAACATCCTGAAAAAGAAAATATGGCATTTTTGTAATATTCCTTAACTATACACACACATATTAAAATTTATATATATATATATATATATATATATATATATATATATATATATATATATATATATATATATATATATAAAATGGTTGTTGCAAAACTTACTTGGCCATTGATATCTGCAGTCACGGTCTTATGGGGTTTATTTAAACTTTCCAGAGAGGAAGAAGGAAGCAGTGAGTCTTCTATGAAGTAAAAACATAACACACTTTGATTAGCATGAGATATTTGTCACAACCGACGTAAGTCCTCAAAGAGGAGATAAACAAACCGAATGAAGAGGAATCACAGTCTATGAGGGCCCTCTGGTGGTCAGGAAAAGGACTTCCAGAAGATAGCTGGTCTTCAAGAATGTCACTGAGCTGACTGGCTTCACTACTGCTGCTACCACTGTTGCTGCTCTGATTTATGGCCAAATCTTGAGTCCGTGTATCTGGGACTCCCTCTAGACACAAAACACTTCTTCCTCTGGGCAAGACATCACGCCTCGACACTAGAATAGCCAGACAGAGGTCTGTGTTACATCAAATATTGTTAATATAAATTAGATATAAAAAAAGTCTTACAAATCTCTAGCAGGATCCGGTAGCCACATTTGCGCAGGCTGGAGGGCTCAGTCTGGCCTCCTGTGATAGAATGGGGTTCAGACCCAGAGAACTGGGAGTGAATCCTCCTGCACACCTGCATGAACAAGACTGCTGCTGCCCCCTGTGTACAATACACACATGGCATGTATGGTTTACAATCAATTACATAGTTTGATTAGAGAGTTGCACCACTGACAATAATTTTATCTCTATTAATAGATACTGTCTGAATATATAATGTGACATGATGATGTAGACCCATTCTTACCCATCCCACGGCATCCAGCGCTGTGTAACGTGAGAGATCTGCAAATGTGAAGTGTGAAGTCCTCTGCTTCCTCCTCTTCTTTCCATCCTCATCTCTCTGGGAACTTCCAAAAATAAAAAACATAAAAATCTAAGTAGTGCTTCTTAGATAATCCCCCAAGCATATTGTAAGGAACCCCCCTTAACAGTGTATGCTGTTCTATGAAGCAAGCAGCTCTTAAATGAGGACAGTCCACAATCCCAGCATAATATGCTAATCAAACCATGTAGATCTTTTACTATAAACAATCACATGACAATACTATAAGACATGATAGACAACTACACTGTACCTGCAGTCAGAGGAGTGACGGGAGTTGGAAAGGAGTGATGAGGTGTTGATAACTTCATCCTCCACGTGATGGTGGTTTTGGGTGAGGCGCAGGGGGCTATTGGCATGATAACGGTGTAAAACTGCAAACAAAAGCAGCCTGGATCATTTCAATAAATGACATTTGTACAAATTAAAGTTAAATAAAGTTTCTTTGTCAAAAACTGAAAATACGTGCATGACAACAATGTTTGTATAAGTTCTTTGTCAAAAACTGAAAATACGTGCATGACGTACATATTCAACAATGTTGTATATGTACGTCATATACAACATTGTATATGTACGTGCATGACGTACATATACAACAATGTTTGTATAAGTAACCAATCACGTATCATCATCACAAGTTCAAAATGCTATGCCATATATCTATAGCCAATTATGATTATGATTGAAATGTATAGCCTAATTTAAAGCTTTATGTGCATTTACTCTGAAATCGCAATCGTAGACAGTCATATATAAAATGTGATATGTAACTTGATCCCTCAACCAAAATAAACGAGTGCACCTGCAGTACATTTTCGTTCAATGTAATAGCAAAGATTACACTAATGTTCTGTTTTCCTTAGGTTTATCTTTCTTAGTAATGTTCAAATAAACCTATGAAGTTAGGTAGACAGCATTTCATCCAGTAATATGGTACTGCTTAATATTTACAGTGTCAATGTCATTGCGCTCACCTCTTACAAACAAGCCTTGAACTCGCCACATGATTCGTCTTTGGGCTTTAACCGCAACCAGTAACTGAAGACAAGTCCTCTTCACTCTCACTCATGGCCGTGTTTAGCGATCACGGTAGCAGTTTGTAGTTAGTTTTCCTCCAGCGGCCAAACTGGACGTAAATAAAACTGTCACGAGACTCTTAGGAAAAAGCAACCCGGAAGTGACTTTGGTGACGCAACTAGAAAGTTTATCACGACAGCGCCCTCCAGCCGTACGGAAAAGGGATAACAACGTGAAAAATGGAAAACTTTATTAATTTTAACACAAAATCGCTAACGACCGGCGAGCCATCTCTTCACGTACACATGCCATAAACTCTAACGTGAGATGCATTTGACATGTCTGTATATGTATTCATATTGTATTTATTTTTTATTTACTTTATTTAGTATTTATTTATTTAGCTATTAAATGGGTATGATTTCTTTAGTTATAGCTAGCTAATGAGCTAATGGGGTTAAGTTAGATATTTTTTGACCCTAGCAAAAATTAACTAATTTAACCCCTAATTTAAATATTTCTAAATGGCAGGACATTTATATAGGCCTAGGTTTCTGTTAATTGCATGTTTTGTTCTGATGCTAAATGTAAAATCTGTAGGCCAAAATGTTCACTTTCCTTTTGGGTGTATTCTCAACGTTTTTCTTCTTCCCTGCAGTGCATTGCGTTGATTTGGTGATTCTGATTTTGGTTGATTTATTAATTTGTAAACAAGTGTCTTGCCTAAGGACACAAACAGCACTATGTATACACACATAGGCTACTGCACTGCCGCCACAGGTATTGTGCTTGCTGAACTTTCATAGTTTTCATTTATGTTATAGCATACTCACTTTTTATCTCTCTTTAAGTTTCTTTGTAGGGCAGAAGGTCAAAGACTCACTTGACTCTCTTCTAGAATCACGTAGATGTGGTCAGATATACTGATATCACGAGAGTGATGAAAATCTAGTACTGTTGCCATAGAAACTAACAATTCTAATGCCAAAGGGTCCTCTAAATGTCATCTACCCACAGGAAGCTGAAAGCCATTATAACTTGTGTGTAGTCGTTTTCCCTCCATCTGAGCTTTTGACATCATCATAAAACATGAACAGAACTTTATGAATAGTTGCCATGGAGACACAGGTATAACATCTTTTACTCACCACGTCCCACCTCCGGCTAAAAGTCTCACCTGCAATAGTTTAGTGAGAAAGAGATTTCCTCACTGCCAAAAAGCTATTTACTGCATATCCCTGGGCCAAATGTGTCTGGGCAACATGGAAAATAATTGTGTTCAAATACAAAAACACCCTAATAGACCTGCCCCAGCTAATTTATTTATTAATTAATAAATGCATTATTTATATTTACTTTTTGTAGCCTCTAATGGTTTTTCAGTGGTGCATGTTAGTGGGACATAGGTCTTTTCACAATGTTTTTTTGGAGTATCCCAAATATCAGAAGATATCTTGGCAATCCAACAGAAATTTGTTTTTTAATCAGCTGATTGAGGTTTAAGTATCAGACAAAAATGAAGGGACTTTTAAAAGTATGACTTTTTTATCTTTGTCTGATTACCATAAAGGTTTACATTTTTATTTTAATCAGCTCCCAATATTCAAATTTCCCATACCTTCCTTACAGCATTCACTGAATTCCTGTAAACTGCACAAGTAGGTATGCTCAAATAAATACATTTTTCTGGTCCCATTTTAGCTAAAGATTCTAAAGATTTCAACCACTACCTATTTTCTTTCTGGCTTTCCCCTCCCAAATCTAGTACCAAATAAATGTCTAGCTTCCCGGCACTGACTGTATTGTTAAGTTCCCCCCATAGACTCCCCACCACCTCAGCCTCTCGTGCACCCCTCTCCTCCTTGACATGTTTTAACCCCTGTTATTTAAAGCCTTGCTGGACCCATTCAGACAAACAGAACTCTTACGTATGTGCAGATGTGCTGGCTGTGTTTGTTTAGCTGAGAGAGCTGGAGTGAGGAGTTGCGCCATGCTGTGAAGTGTACTATCAGTGCCTTGTCTATTTAATGGGAGGTTTTAATATTAGTGTAAATCAAATTATTAGGAAATTTTGCTAAAATAACAGTTACTATATTGCTTTTATGATTGAACATTCAAAACAGACTTTTTTGAGTACTTTTATGTACTCAACTAAACATACATCAAAGTATGCAGAAGTAGCAATGATCAAATTAATGACTATAGCAAACAGAAATTAACTACAGTTCAGCAGTTTGAAAGCTTGTTGATCAAGTCAATACCGATATTGATTTCTAGACAAAAAAGGGTGTGCAAATAAATTAAAAATCCCAAAACAAGAGAAAGATATTTCAAAAACCTGTTATTGTTTAAAACTCTAAATCTTTTAAAACAATGAGTTGCAAAAAATATTCTTATTCTTACTAATAAATAATAATAATAATAATAATAAAAAGAACTGAACATTTTATAGCAAGGGTCAAAACAAGTGCAGTTTATTATTAAAACAACAAAATAATTGCTACCAAACATTTAAAATCTACTTTCTGTAAAAAAAATCCTGCAGAGAAAGTAGAATTTGTGTACTTGATTAAGCAAAAGAGGCAGGTCTAGAAAAGTCAAAGGGGGGGGGTGTCTCTCGCTCCTCTCCCCTTTTTTCTGCCCCGACTGGTCTCCTTGGTCACACACATGCATGCACAGTCACACACACCACATTAACACAGACAAGGGATCTGTCCTGCTATGGCTGCCACTACCACCACCAGCTCTGAGGATAACACTTCTGTTTCCTCCTCTACAGTGGGACCTGACCTATCCGAAACTAGTCCCGGATCTGGACCAGAGACAGACCCTGAGCCCGCGGAGTCCCAGAGTGGTGACCCAAAGGAGAGAGATGAGGAAGAGGAGGGGGACGCAGACGGGACCCCAGCTACAGGACTGGACAAGGACCCTGAGTGTGTGGAAGAGAGGTTCAGGATTGACAGGAAGAAGCTGGAGCACATGTTATATTGTAAGTTTCATCTTGTGGTCTCATACTTAAGTCATTAGTTGTTATTGTAGTTCATGCAGTTACATCATTTACACAAAAAAATCATGCTTTCATATTTGAACAAAATATTTCTTCTCTTCCATGAAGCTTTGATATTTTAGACATTTTTAGGCTAGATTTGAATAATGTTTCATGCGGCTTTTTCAGTTTTTTGGACTTCCCTTCGAGGTTTGCCATAGCATACATGTCCTAGTGTGCTCTCATTTAACAAACAATACATTTTAGGTCAGATGCCCTTCCTGACAAAACCATCTCAGTTTATATTGGCTTGGAGGTGGCATAAATGTTGTTTAGCGGCATCTTAGTCTAGAAATGAATAATCACTGATGTTTTATTACTAAACTACTATACTGTATGAAAGTTTTTCATCAAGAAATTTAAGTCAGTACTAATGTCACATGCTTGTCTTCATGAAGATGTTATTGCTTTGCCATGAATGTTCCACAGTATGGCATTAAACTATCCATCTTGCCTTTACTCAATTACATGGGATTTAATTGACTTAAAAATATGCATTCTTACTGTGAGTGGGCTTGCCTCTCCAGAGATCTGATCCTGTAACTTGGCCCTGTGGCGTCATTTGCTTGTGCTTACTTAAATTCGTGTAATGCCATACTGTGGAACACTGGAAGCAACGCAATAACATCTTCAAATAGAAAAGCATATGAAAAGTTACAAAATACACCTTTAACCTGTTGGGACTACTATTATCAAATGTTTGTTTTCTATCGACTTGTTTTCAACATCACTGAAACTTCATTCAAACTCTATTACTGTGATGTATGCCCTGGGCTGACTCAAGCTGTCTGTATCATTGAGGGAGACTTCAGTGTAGTTTATGACAAATTCTGGAGGCTTTCATGAAAACCTGTGGAAGCCTATATATTTATTTGTGCAGGGACACTATTGCTTATATTTATGAAAGTATTTCAAAATCACAATGCTGAGTCACTCACTACTGGTAAACAGTGTGATGTGACATTGGTGTAGTGTACTCTAAATGAATGCTAAGTTAGCATTAGTAGTATTTGTTTGTAGAATTGTAGCATTTTTTTCAAATTTATCATTGGTTTAAGACGTGTGACAATGCAGTCAATCTCTATTTATGCTCATCTATATATGGCCTATAGCATATAGCTGTCATTTACTTGGTTGGCACACTACTTTTACCACTGCTCTGATCTTCTAACCCAGCAATAATATAACCAACCATCTCTATTTACGAATCCTGGTTTTCATTTGACATTTATTTATTTTATTCACCAGTTTCTGTTTTTAAATGTTTGTCGAGTGGGAGGTCTTTGCGTCACTAGATGCCATTGATGATATTAGCTGTCTCCAGGCTAATTTGTGGTCCCCAGCCTAGTCCACCACCACCCCTCTGTTCTCCACCCCTGACTGTTGTCCTGCTCATTCTTCAGGACTGTCCCGTGTAACCCAGGGCGATGGGGAGGGCGAGGGGTATTTGGGGGCTTCTCTCTTGCCCCTGTAAATGTCACAACACTCCAATGGCCTTTTAAAAGTGCCTTGTGTTCCCGGCAGCCTCTTATTCACGCTTTGAGAAAACTGCAGCCAGTCAACATTTAGTGTTGACTTTGTACACAGCCTTCATATTGAACACCAGAGGGAGGAGAAGGTGGGCTATAGAGGGGAAAATGACAAATACTACAAATTCTGCAGGAGGGGAAAGCAAAGTAACTAGGTGTTTACATTTAAGTATTTTATTTAAAAAGTATAGGAACAACTAATTTAATATCTTCTCAGTAATATGATAATAGCAAATGATTTACATAAATGAATAGAAAACACATCTTTCCAAATTAAATGCCGTTGCACTTTGTTATTCAGTAGTTAGTTTATTGTTACAGTAATAAGTAATTATAAGTAAGAAAAATGCAGAATCTTTCATTCCCCAAAATCTGGCGGTAATCTACGTTAGCAGCCACAGCTGTCCTGGGGCTGAAATGCGGAAAGTTGACAACCAATACGCGCCAGTGGCCTCTCTGACCACCAACGCACTCCACATTTATACTAAGACAATGACAGTATGCACTTGTCTAAGTTGGAATACAAATTTCTGGTTATAATCTCCATCTGTGCCCCTGAAAAATTTAACAAAAAAAGTTTTGTTTTCAAGACTACAATAGTTTTATTTTCAGGTTGTGAATGAGCGAAAACTTGTCCTGTTTCAATCATTTGGACCCATTAATTTAGTATTTTAGGTACTGACAACATTATTATTTATTTACCTTCATCATTTTCTTTTTTGACAAGTCTCATTTGTCTTTCAGCTCCAAAGACGGACGTCACGGAGACAGGAGAGGAGTTTTTCGAGCGAGTGAGTTTTCCTCCCACACCAACATTATATTTAATCGAGCATCTCAGAACAAAAGAGAAATCACTTTTCTTCCACCTCATCATCACTAATGTTCCCTGGTTAAATGTAGCTTCAAAATCAGCCTGAAACTCCCCTGCATTTTCCATAACCTGTATCCTGTGATTAGTGGGTTTATAGAGGGTGATAATTGAGGCTATTTCAAATGCAAATCAAGCTTTGTATTGTGATCTGCTCCGTGTCTCGCCCTATTTTTACCAGTCTACTGATTACAGCCATTGTGGATTGAATGTAACTTCTTTCTCACCCATTGTCTTTGCTGCGCTAGGTGATGCGGGAGACTGGGACACAGGTGAAATGGCCATCCAAGCTGAAGATTGGTGCCAAGTCAAAGAAAGGTGCTAAAAAAACCCAAGTCCTCAATACTTTTCAGATGTATATCTAATAACAGGCTTTCTATGACACAAAATGGCACCTTTAGTAACTGTGAAACCTCTGTTATGTTTCAAACTAGATCCACATGTAAAAGTGGAGGGCAAAAGAGACAATGTTTTACAAGCAAAGAAGATGATTTTGGAAGTCCTTGAAACCAGGGTAAGGTGCATGCATAGTGTATGTTGTATTTGATACACAAGGTGTCCATAAAGTCTCTATACAATAAAAAAATGTATTATAATGGCAATTGATAAGATATCTTAATCAGACTTGTTCTATAGCCCTCAGTGGTTTCCAAAGTTTTTACCTCATTTAATACACTTCTGTACCATTAGTTACACAAAGCACATCAAGATCTTGATTTCTTGCCATATTTGCTGTTGCATAGCCTCATCAGTGGTTGCAATCGGGTCGTTATCGTTATCTTTTGCTTTAATTCAGTTAATATACTGGTGAATGTGGTGGCCACGGAATTGGTCCATCCCTCATGAACATGCAAGCACCATTATGGTGGGGTACCATATTGCTGGAAAATCATGGTTGGTTGAAAGTCCTGCAGTTGTGGTGCCACATATTCAGTCAAAAGGTCAAGGTAGACATGTGCAGTAATTGATGTCTCATGGAGGAAAAATGGACCAATAAATCAGTTGCACATATCATTAAAAACTGTTATAACCACAGTACAACAGAACAAATTTAATTAGTATATCTTATCACTTGCCTTTATAATTAAATGTTGAAATTGTAAAAATACTTTATAGACAAGCTGTATATATATAGTATAAAAAGTTAGTATAAAGTTTAATTGTAAAGTTAATGATGTTATTCTTGTTTTGAAATACTGTAAACCTTTTCGCCTCGATTACAAACTATCACAATCACATTTCTGTTCAGCTACAAAAACAAATGAATCATATGGTAGCACAAATATACAGTCATTAAAATAAGTTAAATTATGATACAAATCTAAACATTAAGGTGAACAAGGTGACTCTAAAGATGGACGTGGCGTACACAGAGCACTCCCATGTGATTGGCAAGGGCGGGGGAAACATCAAAAAGGTCATGGAGGTCACGTCTTGTCATATCCACTTTCCGGATTCAAATCGGCACAATGCATCTGGAGAGAAAAGCAACCAGGTAACAATATCTATTACTATCAATATGATGCCAGTATGTGAAAGCCAAATTGCTACTTGTATTATGCCTGTATTATTTTCTTTGCAGGTGTCTATCGCTGGACCCATAGATGGTGTGGAAGAAGCCAGAAAACAGATTAGAGTAAGTGGTTTGTGTATAATTTCCGCAAAACACAACTCAAAGAGAAATATTTCTTCTGAAAACTCAATTTCGCCGCTGCTGCCAACGCACAGATCAATACAGTGATTAATAGACTTTGTGATAGAACCATAGACAGGTACATTTGTCATAAAGCCACCCTTTGTCATGCCATTATTTTGTTTTGCTAACTCTGTGTAAATCTTGTCCTAGGATCTGCAGCCGCTGGCCTTGACCTTTGACCTGCCTGTAAGCTTGGTGCCGCAGCCCTTGCCTGATATCAGTTCCCCGCTCGTCCAGCAGGTGGTGCAATCTTTCGGCATCAGTGTCAGCTTTAGGGCAGTGCCTCAAACGCAGCCTGGTTTCTATGGAAGCTGCTGCACGGTCTGGGGGCTGCAGGGAAACGCAACAAATGTCAAGGTGATTAGAAGACATGTATTAGTATTACACCTGTTCACGTTGTTACAAATAAGAATTAAACAGTCTAATAATTATTACATATTTTTAAACATATGCAGTTTCTACAGTCCAAAACTGTTGAATCAATTGTGAGCTTGGAAAACAGCTTTCCTTACTAAACATACAGAATAGGTCACTGTAAGAATTAGAAGTATTTAGAGTAGTATTAATATCATTGTATTATTGAACACTCAGACTAGCACAAGGTAGAAAGAGATGGAGAGAGCACTGAATGGAGCAAAGAGGCTTAAGTTAAGTAAGCAATTGTTGAGCAAAAGCAAAAAATTTATAGTTAAAGTATACCATTTAACTAATATATCTGAGATGCATATTTAATTTATTAACACTACTCAGCCATAAGAATTTTAAAATATGAAAATAACTGCCTACCTGCAGAAAAATTATAATTATTTTAAATCCCCCCTTACATATGGTCAACGCATTATAAATCATACTTTTGACATATATACACATGAAGTTATTTGCTTTTGTTTATCAGAAAGCCACCTGTATCCTGATGGAACTGCTCATGGGGTCAGAGGTCGCAGCTGGGGTCGTGAGCACTCAGCTGGATGTGACCTCACAGCAGCACCTCTTCCTGTTGGGACAGAACGGAGCTCACTTCCTCAGCGTCATGCACCAAACCCAAACGCAGATCATTTTACCGGACCTGAGCGCGCCACAGAGCCCCCCCACTCTGCTCATCCAGGGTAATCCTGACGGGGTATGCCTGGCCCGACAACAGCTCATGGTGAGTATGGGACTTACTGGAACTACACCAATGTAACTTTTCTGGTAATGGTGGAGATATTTTTACTTTGCCTGGGATGTTCCTTATATGGCGAAAAAGACATCCATCCAGCATTGACTTCATTATGTGTTTCTTTAATGCTCAAAAGTACCTTGAAAAAACGTTTTTACTGTTGAACAGGGTCTGACCTGCAACTTGGTGTGCTTGCACCACCTGCGTTTAATTACTTGGACTTCTTTTTGATTTCGGGCAAGATATTTGACAGGTGGACATCATGATATTGTGGCTGAAGTATTAGTATTAGTTTCACATAGCGTTGATTGACTCATTTGTGTTTGTGTGGTAATGCCTAGGACTGCCTGCCTGTCTGTTTGATGTTCGACATGAGAGAGGATGGAGAGGCAGATCCCTCTAAACTGGCTCAGATGATGCAAAACCTGGGAGTCTTCATTAGTGTCAAGCCAAAAGTCAAACAAACCAGCAAGGTATCAATTATCAATGCACTGTGCTCCTGCATGTGTCTGTAATATCTGTATTTGGCATGTGATTTGACATGCCTTCTGTGTTTACGTTGCCACGTAGACAGCTTTGAAACAGATATCTCCTCTTTCTTTGATCACTTTTTGTAATACAGTTGAAGAGTTGTTCTCGAAGCAGGTGACCAATGTCTGACATGAACTATATGATAGGTATTGCAGCATAGTTTCTCAAAGTTGTACAAAGCCTCACAATGTCTTCTTTTTACAAACCATATGATATAAAGTAGATCCTCATACTTATACTAATACATCTATCTTTACATTAAACACTCCCAGTTATTACATTGAACATTGTGAATTTTGTGTTTCTCAGTCAGTGGTAGTAAAAGGTTTGGAGAGGAACATTTCTTGTCTTTATGAGGCGCGTCGTCTCCTCCTCGGTCTGGATTCCAGTGAAAGTGCCAAAGAAACCCAAGTGACCCCTGACCCCTTAACGGCCGGCAGCGGATTGACCCACTACTGGCTTAACATGTTACTGCAGCAGCTTAGGATCTCTGAGCAGGGTGAGGTGTTAAAAGATCTAATGAAACACTACAAATAAAAGTCTTACCTAATCTTTATCTTGTTACATTATTGGAAATGTATTAATCAGTTTGTCAGTTTTATTAATTGATTTTCAGAGTGTTTATCTGTTTTTGTGAAGCCCTGAGGCAGCTCTTCTGTGATACTGTGCAATACAAAAACTGCATTTACCTGAATCTTTAGTCATGACAGACATACTTAAGGACCGTCCTCTAATATAGATCCACCTAAAAATCTTGCATGCAGAGTGCTGTCACTGCGAGACAAAAAGTAAAAAATATTTGAAATTTACTTAAGGATGCACTGTGTAACATTTCTGCTTGAGGGTCCACCACTTGTTTGTTTTACAGTTTGGCATTAAACTTTTCTATCTCCATGGAGACAAGCAAGTGATGCCACTCGTCAGATACATCATTCACCCTAAGATTCAGGCAATACATGAACCTGTTATTTAATGAATGCGAGGTAGATAAGTTTAATGCCATACTAGTTTCTGGCAGTGATGTGAAACTGACCTTCTGTTGGCTGGAGAGCTTGTTATGTTTTTGATGCGTTTACTTCCTTAACAGAAAAGTGGAAATGATCACTTTTATATTTGTTGTAATATGTTTTCTTCACTTCTTGTCTAGGCACTCCGCTTGCTCCATCTTCAGAGACTGCTAAGCCCCGCCCCTTGCCACCTCCAGGCCTCAACCCTCCCTCTGATGAAAGTAGGACTGCGCTGAAGGGAACAGACTGCCGTCCACTAGAAAAGGTATTTTTATGCAACACAAAGTATGCCTACCAATTGCCTTTAATTGGAAGTAGAGTAACTTTTTAATGTAATGCTTAAAAGTATGGGATCAAACTTACCAGTTTAGAAAGGCAACTTTATTTGTATAGCACAATTTGTACACAAGGTAATTCAAAGTGCTTTACATTAAAATCACACAAATCAAAACATAAATAATCAGAAATAATCATCATAAATTTACCATTAAAAGAGAAGAGTGCAGAATAAAAACCTTTCAGTCATATGCACAGCTGAACAGAACCGTTTTGAGCCTGGATTTAAACATTGTTAAAGTAGAGGCCTGTCTCACATCTTCAGGAAGATTGTTCCAGGTTGTGTTCAATTCTTGGTGTCAAAAATACCTTAAAAAAACATTCTGACTGGAAGAGAGGTCGCATCTCCACAGATCAGACTTGTATGTTGGCCTAGTGAGGTCACATGCTTGTCTCCATAGAAAAGGTTAAGAACGTATTGGGAAAAGCAATACAATCTCCATGGAGAATAGCAGGGGACTGACCCCCCACCAAAAAAGTTACATAGTATATCTTCAAGATAATTGGTGATGGCTGATGATTTTTGCTGCAATCAACAGAATTTGCTTATAATGACAATAAAACTTTTAAATGTTCTTTCTTCAGATTCCAGAAAATGAGGATGCGTCTGACCAATCAGAAGATGAGGATCCTAAGGACACGTCTCCTGACATTTATGATACAGTGAGCAGCAGCGGTTTAAACAGAGTGGGCTTTCTGTCTCGAAGGGGCAGCCTCCCGACTCCAGATATCAACAGGATTTATGGCAGAGGAAGACGCCATTCAACAGGACAGGCCCTCTCATACAGGTGAACGTTTAGAGCACTTAAACTTGATTTAGCGTCAGATGGGATCATAGCACTGATTTATAGCCTCATACAAGAAAATCACTTCTGCTTTTATGTCCACTTTTTATTGCCTATTCTTCCTAGCTTTTAAAGGGCCAATATATAAGATTTTGATTTTAAATTTCATAAATATAACCCATGTGGTCCCAGATATTTTAATAGTATTTGACTGCTAATGTTTATGTTAATTACAACAACATTGGACATGATAGTCAAGTTGTTTTACATCTTCATTTGGTGTTTGGTTTCCTTCAGAAAGCAGAATGAGCCTTGCACGAGTCTTGCATTTGGGTTGCCCATTTCAATGCTGAACTCCCATTGGTTTAAATGTAAAAGGACTCTCTGATCTGAGAGTCATTAATCTAGTCATTAATCAGTGCTACTGCAGCCTCTGCAGCTCAGTGAGCTTTCACGAGAGGCAAGGCCTGAACTGACAACAAATCTTCAGTTGTGATTGTTGTAACTTTTTTTAAACAGTAAGAGAGCAGGCCAGTTCGGCTTTTCACTTGATTAATACATAGACTTCCATACACCTGCATGTTCCAGATCTGTTTGTATATAACTGAAAAAGAGGCAAAGCACATTGGTACAGTTTGCTGAGTGTTTCATTTCTTATCTCATTGACCTCAAATACAGAAGAAACTGTCATGTACATTAATTAGTGGCCCTTGCTCAGTTCATTAAGTTTCTGTATTCATTTTGTGCACTGGCAAGAACAACCCTAGATAAACTTTTCACTTTGTACACTGTATTCTAATTTTGTCTTGGCTGCACTAGATTACTAAACAGCTCAGAGGAGGGAGGGCGGCGGAGCAGCCTGAGGGGCGACCATGCTGACTCATTCAGATCTGAGGTGAGACAAATCAGCTCTTCACCTTTTCAACTGAGAACTCTCATATCTCATACACCATGATTGGCAGTTTTTGTGTTACATTTAATGTGGGATAGCCTTTGGTTGTAAAAGCTTGAAAGAGAATTTGTAAAAGACACAAAAAAGAAATGGTTCTTACGGTTTCACCTGCAGGGATATCAAATTTATGCTTTTATTCTAGTATTTTATAAGTGCAATTGAATGTTTATCCTTAGTTGTATTAGCTGTAGTGCTGTAGATGTGTGCAAAATGACAGCGGGAAGTTGTAGTGTGTAATTGTAATAGTTTTAGTAGTATAGGTACAGTAGCAGTGGTAGTGCCAGTAAGCAAGTATAGGGGTTAGGCTTCGTGTGTTCTTATCATCGCAGTGGCTCAGTGAGAGTGAGAGTTGCCGACAGTGGCTCAGTGGTTAAAGCTGTGGTCCCACTCGAAGTTCTGAAGATTGATTACTGCTCTGCCATTCTGTCCTTAAGCAAGACACTTCACCCACTCTGTCTAGTACGAAAGTGATGTGTGCTTGAGTGTTGATTGTGGTCAAAAAGGCGTAGTGGTGGTAATGGTGTAGACTGGCACCCTCGCTTCCGTCTGTCCCAGGGAAGCTGTGGCTACAATAGTAGTGGTGAATGAATAATGTAATAATGGTGTCTTGAAAGTCGCTATGTAAATCCAATGCATTTTTATTAATAGCAGTTTATCTGGTTTGTGATGCTCAGTTGATGCATTTATCTCTGAATTAAAAGACCTCTTTTTCCAGTCCAGATATGAACACCTTCTCTTTACTACTGTGAGACAGGGTCAAACTTGAGTTTCTATTTGCATAACTTAACTGTCAGGAAGCATATAGAACAGGCGATTAATTCAGCTATAAGTTTGCTTTGGTAGATGGTTGCTTTCCTTTTGTCCCTTGTCATTTGAGGAAGTGCAGCGTTGAATATTAATATGTTTGTTGCAATAGAAGAAAGTGAATCTGCCATTGTGTCTCCTTATTGCTATTGCATGTCCTCCCCAGACACTTCCATGCATTATTTACCTGTGCTCTTTCTGTTTATACTGTGTAGGATTTTGACTATGAGAAGAAAAAGCTGCTTGCTACCAGAGGTGAGTTGTCCTAAATGTTTTATCTTTCTGTATTAAGCCAATTTCCTGCAGGAGGGCCCCGAGGACTGAGGCAGCATCACATCAGTACTTTATCTACATTGGACTGTGGCCTCTAGAGTTTTGTGTTCAGTAGCTCTGAGATAACATAAGCCCATTCAACTGCTGGGACTACAACTTTAAAATGGATTTCCTTCAGGCTCTAGTGAGCAGCGGTTTACATTGATTCAGCCATAGGTGCACCATCTTACACAACCTGCAATTTTGACTCTGACTCTAACTGTGTCTACATTTTGAACATCCTAACCCTAACCCTAACCCTCACAGCAGATAGACAAGTAATTTTGACTGTAACATTATTGCAGTAGTAAAAGAAAAGAAGCGCTGGTAGTAGGAGTAAATCTAAAAGCAGTAATAGTAGTAGTAGTAGTATTACAAATTTGGAAACCAACACAAAAAACACACTTTGACCATATTAAGACTCAAATTAGTTCTGTTATTATGCTGATGATGGAGAGACCTGTAATTTCACAAAAGAGGTTTAGCGTGAACTTATTTCTGCCAAAACAACTGATGAAGTGGGCTGTTATGGTCCAGGCCGTGCCAAAGTTATAACAGAGTGGCGCTGGCACTTGCTCTGGCTCCCCACACATAGACACATAGACACATAGACACAGGAGAGACTGCGCACACTTACACAACATGGCCTCATTCATCACTTTGAATGAGCGATACCGGTATGATTTGCAGCCAAATGCTACTATATTCCCTCAGTGTTGTTTTATGAGATTATGAATTAGCAGTTTGAATGGGCCATCTGCCTCACAGCCATTAAGACCCCCATATGCCCGTGTATGAATTGGACTCACAGCACAAGTGTATAGCAAATGCCTGCCTTCCGGTGATAGCTGCAGTGTTATCTGGAGTCTGGAGCTGTTTTTATGGCACTTTCGCACATGTTTTCTGATCCAACTCACACGAGGAGTCACTTGTTTGTCGTTCGGTTTGAGGTTTATTACTGAGGAGATGAAGAGCTCTTTGTGATTCATTATTTAACAGCAAATATTTCGGGCTGTCACTGGGATGCGGAAAACCTGCAGTGCATTTTTATGATGTTTGGAGCTGTAATGTACTCAACCGCATATTTATTTTTGTCATTTTGGTGCTGATTTGGGTGGTATAGCTTTAACATTGTGAGACAGAGTCAGGGTCAGTGAAATGTTTCATAATGACAATACCCATACCACAGAGGTGAAATGTAGCAAGTGGAAAGTAGTACTTTTACTTCACTACATCTGAGAGATGGGTATCTGCTTTCTACTCCACTACATTTTGAAGAGGGCTGAAAATAAAAGTATTTTCATTATTGTTAAAAACCTGCTGAAAAGGCTAAGGCGTTTATTTTTTAGCTCATTTATATTTTGAGCAAACTAAAATATACAAATAAAAACAGCTAGGAAGAAAATATTAATTCAATAGTTTCTGTACAATTCTGCACAATTCTTTAACAAAAGCACGGCATTTGAAGCTGTATTAGATCTCTAACTTTACACAAAATACTTTTACTTTGTACTCTTTAAGTACATTTTAAACTGGTACTTTTACTTAAGTAGCTTTTTCTTGTGATACTTGTAGCTTTACTTGACTATTTTTTTTGCTCTGGTATCTGTACTTTTAAGTAACAAAACTGAGTTTCACCACTATATTACCAATACAAATAAACTAAAAATAAAAAAAATAAACACACTACTGCCAACTTACTGTATATTGTATAAAAGTGACATTAAAACAACTTATATTTTAAAATTGAAATGGGGGCAAAAAAAAAAAAAAAAAAAAAAAAGCTAAGAAATCTCTGTTAAACTTTCAAAAATGCAAAAATGTTTCTGTTTTTAATAAGCTTATACACATGAAACAAAACTAGCCATCTTCCCTGTCAACAGAATTAGCAATTAGCATACTAATTAAGAAATTATAAGGGCATTTAAATTAGTGAATGTGAATAAGACTAAAGTTTAAGTCTTATTCACATTCACTAATTTAAATGCCCTTATAATTTCTTGATTGACAGCACTGACAATCTTAGAGACATTACATTTCAAGTGTTCCTTTTTTCATGTTTTGTGTCTTGCATGTGTTACAGCCATGCAGAGGAAGCCTGTGGTGACTGAAGTGCGGACACCGACGGACACATGGAGCGGTCTGGGTTTCTCTAAGTCGATGCCAGCGGAGGCCATCAAAGAGCTACGCAACGTTAGCCGGCGCAGCTACAAACCTTACCTGAGCACCAACCAGCAGGTACTAACCACCATCAGGCCAAGACCCACTTTGAGACCTTCAAATCGCCCACTGAACTTTGTATTGGGATTGTTTTTATTTGTCGTCCTTCGGTAAAAGTCTACTCCCTGTTGCGGCCAAATAGCATAGTCTCGTTTAGCGCTACTGCCCTCTAACTGTGTGAAACATTTATCTCACTGTGTGGTAAGCACTGCCAATTTGTAGGCTCAATTACCTAGTGGCTGATACTGCTGCGTTCAACACAGCTATTTGTGTTTTAACCTAACCGAAGTCTTTTAAAAACTACAGCACTGTGAGGGATCAGTAAACAAACATGGGTCTTAATAAGAGCAGGAAACATTGGCGTAAGGCAAAAACAGCTAGAGACTTATGTGCTGTTCATTGTTAATAGGCAGGCTCCAGCCCTTATAGATTTAACAGTGAGGAAAAGGGGGTCAGTTTAGTTTCAAGCCCAAATGTCCCCGCCAAGAAAGCTACAATAAGAGATCCTCTGTCAGTGGGTAAAAGTTGAAAAAACAACAAAACAGATTAATAACAAAACAACAAAACAGAGTAATAATGCAAAAACTAAAATACCAAATAAAATTACGGGACAAAATTGTATAAACTACAATTTAAGTGGAGTAAACACATGGACCATAAGAACATTGGATTGTTTTTGTGTTGGGGGTAAATTGTAGATAATGTCCACTATAACTATGTATCTGTATGTTTAGAGTGTGGTGTTTGTGTATTCAGTTATTTATTTTCTTTAATATTTCAATGAAACATACCATAACTCCCACTAAACATTTTGATCCCTCACTATTTTATTGGTCAAAAAATTTTGCTGTGTGGACTTTTAGCATACACTGTGATATTAACTGCCCTTTTAAAGTGGCAGATGTGAGGGGACAGATACAAGGCTCTCATGCCACAGTAATAACCCGTACTTTAAACTTTAAATGTTCTTTTTATCTAGCCTTGGGCCGCTCAGATGAACAAAGTGTGCAATGGCAGCGAGTCTGAGAACTGGAGAGAGAGGAGGGGCTCATCTTCCTCCTCTTCATCCCCCTCTTCTCCTCCCTCCACCCTCACATCCGCCTCTGCCTTCCCTGCATTCTCATCCTCCGGGAGCAGAGGCAGGAGCGACAAAACCTGTAAGTTCAAATCTAGAGCTAGAGCTGCATTTTTCAGTTACTTTGTTTCATGGTGTTTTTATATTTTTGCTGTTTTTAAATCTGTGAAATACACTATACAATAATAGGGTTGAATTGAAATGGGGTAAAAGATATCCTGCAAATGTGTCTGTATAATTCCACTTTTGTCCAAGTAGGATACATAGAAAAATGTGTTGAATTTTAAGGCAATTCCTTACCTGAGCTCTGCCTGTATTCAGTTCCTACCTCTCACAAACCCTCTGGGACATTGCTAGTATGCATTTTTTGGCCACTAGCACAGTCTTAGAAGAGCTTTTTCAGACAGAGAAGTGAAGCAGAGTGAACCACCCTTACACAGCCCATCAGCTCTCATCTCAAACCATGATGTAATGACTTACATGGCTCTTTATTACAACTTTACAATAAAATGCGATCTGAAAAAAAAAAAAAAATCTAGAGGAAAAAATAAAATTTAATAATTTATAACCAAATATTGGGTACTTCAGTTTTAAATTTGTCTTTTGTATTTGTGTTAAAAACATTTCCACACACTTTTGGGACAGCTCAAACTTCCTTCAAAATAGCCATACATTTTTCTTGTCTTCCTATTGGCCTGCGATCTGCCTGATGTCACTGTAGCTGGTTTTCATTCATCTCATCTGCTCCCTTTCCCTGTGTGCAGTGGACAGCTTCTCCTGCAGCAGTAGTTACTTCGATGGGGTGTGCTCTTCACGCCGGGCATCGACCTGTAGCCAGAGAAGCCCCTCCCCTCAGATGTCAGACGACCTGCCAGAGCTGCTCAGCCAACTGGGCCTGCTAAAATACATCGACGTGTTTGAAGAACAGGAGGTAAAACTGAACACACATGGATTATTTGGTATTTGAGACAGACAGATGATCGCTTTTTCTTCAACGCCCTCATTATGGAGTATGTGTGGATTTTTTTTCTCATTTTCTTTTTTTTTTCTATGCATGTAATTAGCAGTCCTGATTCGTAGCAAATCTGTCTGACTGCTGTCTGTTTACTCTGGCTCTATCACAGTCTACTACGTGTTTTACTTGTGATCAGTGATTCATGTTGTCCCTAATAAATGAACAAAGTGAATGGTTTGAAATTTGCTCTAGCGAACAGGACATTCTTTACTGTTCTTTGAAATAATTTTGTAAATAAATCATTAAAGACTTTATTATAAATATTTCTATTTGTACTTGTGTCTTCCAGATTGACTACCAGACTTTTCTCACTCTTTCTGACGATGACCTGAAGGAAGTGGGTGTCTCTACCTTTGGAGCCAGGCGCAAAATGCTGCTAGCTATTTCAGGTGATTAGCTCCCACAAGCTTTTGAATCTCTGTCTTTGCGTGTTCATGGATTTCAGAATGATAAAAAATAGCACTGTTTTTATAGAAATGAACAATTGAAAACAAATATTACATCTTTTGAATGGGAAATGTCGCCAGTAGCAAGAAGCTGAAATGAATGAATAAAAAATAAATAAATACAAAACTAAAACAAACGGACTCTTTCCAGACCTCAACAAGAGCAAGAGAAGGCTGCTGGATGCGTCCAGTGTGAAATCTGGGTATCTGGAGGGCGGAGCAAGCGGGCGCCTCCCACGAATAATGGACCTAGACGCCGCAGCTCAGAGCAACCACTGGTGATGCCAAGTAACAAATGCCAAGTGTCTCCTAAAGATTGATCTTTTATGACAAAAACTGTTGTATACAATTCAGTATACAAACCCAGTGCCTTTCACTACAGCTGTGCCAAAGCTTAAGACAAAGAGGTCCTCTGAGCCTGAGTCCTCTGATACATGAACAAAAACTACTGGAAACTCATTGAGAGCATTAGATATATATTCGTTTTTTGGTCTAACAGTGAAGTCCATATTAACATAACGTTTATGCAATTGTAAAGAGAGATCTAGACTTTTTATGTGCATTGTTATTGATGATTAATAAATGCTTGTCTATACAATTTGTTTTATTTGGTGTCAGATGACCACAAGGGGGCACTGGTGTCACACACTGTTAGGAAACTCAAGTCATTTGTATTGTATTAAGGATAACAGATTATTTTGAGTAGTATATATACGTATAGCAGCAGTACACTTAAGTTAGAACAGGTATAGAGTATGCAGTGTGTGAAAGCAGGAAACGCATTAGAAACCCTAAAAAGGTCGATCTATTGCTTCTGCCGCTGTTGGTGACACTTCTCCTAATGTTGGCCGGTCTCGGCTGACTGCTCAAGTGAAAGTTTCAATTTAATTTATCAGAATTGCTTTAGTGCAGCAGCTGCAAGCGCTTGTGGTCTGCTTCCTGTTTAATTTATTTCACAGAGAGAACTACACCTTCCAATTTAGCCCTATCGCTCGGACCCACTGGTGGAGTCTATTCACAAACACATGATACCTCTTGAAATGTGCAAATTTGAAAAGAGAGCGGTGTTTTGGTGGTATAGCAAGTGAATTCACTGGAGGGGTTGAGGATATGGTAGATGCCGCACAAACTGGATAGATGTCAACAGCAGCCGTGCGTGAGAGAGAGAGCAAAGTGGTGGGCTGTGACAGATTAGAGAGAGATGATCCCTTCTTATTACAATGTGTCAGCCAATTACATAGGCGAGCAAGAAACCGGTGATCCCCCATATCTGGTCCTCAGGCTCTCCACTGTGGCTGTAGGAGGGTTTTTTTCTGCTAGCTAGAGCTAATTGCACGCCCCCTGTGGTTGTTGTGGTAAATTGTTACGAAAGTTCTTGCTGAAATGACCTGGAATAACCCACAGCTCTCTGAGTCTGTGGACTCCTGAGGACCTCTTCAACTTAAAATAGGTCTATGTATGCACTATGCAGTTAGCAAAAGTATAGGTGCCAGTTTATAGTTTTCATATTACATGGTAGCATTAAACGGTTTTCAAAGATGCACAGAAATGTTACTGTGAGAATATTCCACAATATGGCATTAAACTGATGTTTGCATGGAGTCAAGCAGGTGACACCACAGGTTGGTCAGATTTGTGAAGAGGCAGGTAACCACAGTAAGAATGCATGTTTATTTTTCATAAATGCAAAATAGGTATGTTTAATGCCATGCTCTGGAACCTTCCAGACAAAGCAAGACATCTCCATGAGACAAGCAGGTAGAAAACTCTCCAGCAGAAAAGTTACACAGTGCACCGTTAAGAGCAGATGGACAGATTAAAGAGAACATATGTATTGAAGTTTGTTATTCGTGTTTGCTTCGACATCTTGACTTCTTGTTGTGCTTTAATTGAGCTTTGATCTTTACAAGGCTATGTATTATAATGTGGAAGAGATGAATATAAGCAACAAGAGGAGATTTAAATCTCTATAGTAACAGGTAACATTGAAAGAAAATACTTAAGAAATATGCAACAAAGATAAAAAAGGTTGTCCGTGTAAGGAAAACAAAAATTAGTACCTAAACATTTGAACAGTCTCTGCCAATGTGCTCCTATATATACCACAGTGGTAAAGATTAGGTTATAATTTGTTGCACCACAGTGACTCACATATCTCACACTGAAAAACTAAATGTGAGCGCAGTTTTTATCTTATGTCTGTATCTCAAAATGGAAATGAATTTCTTAAAACACTCTATAACCAGATCATATAGAAATTATCCCCAGTCTAATACCATTGCCGGGCACTATTACTGTTTTATATTCATGAAAGCACTCCAAGATGAAAACAAGCTTTCATATATGCCTAAAACTTTTGTAGCTAAACTATTTGCTTTTGAAACATTATTAAATAGGACAAGTGGAAGTTCTATTTACCCGAGCCATATCTTTTAATAAATGAATTTCAAGCTTCTCAAAACAGAGCAGCTTGTATAAATAGTCAAATATGGCCCCCCTTTGTCCTCCTCTTCAATGACTAAGCAACACCCGTGTGCCCCATATGCAGCCAATCTCTGCTGTCCCGGTAGATGGATGCAACTAACAAGAGCCCCATCTGTGGGCAATAACAGAGACTCCCGAATTATAGAGCAATGAAACATAAGAAGTTTGCTCCCGGAGGTAAAATAGCACAAGCTGCCTCCTTTCTCAAACAAGGAGGAGAGAGCGATGATAAGATGAAATGCAAATATGTACTTTCACTGTAAAGGCACACAATTTAGCGTTTGTCTCCATGGAGAAGATATTGTTTTTTTTCTGGTAGGTTCCACAGTATGACATTAAACATATATCTTCTTGCATTTCTATTACAGGTGGTTTTCTTGCTAAAAACAAAAAACAAACAAAAAATCTTTAATGCGTTCTTACACAGAGGGTTATAACGGAGAAAAATAAGTTAAAATTCATACTGTGGAACATTACAGTCAAAGCAAAAACATTTCCACGGAGACAAGCAAGTGGCATACACACCACAAGAAAAGTTTACATAGTGCACCTTTAATATATGACATAAAATAAACAGTTTGCAATACGTTTTACAGAACACCCACAGGTCTGGATATGCTGCTCTGGCCAAAAGGAAAAAAAAAAAGGGTGACTGGGTAATTTCAAAGCCTCTGCAGCCGCCCATAGCATAATTTAAGTCCATTGTCTTCTATATCTGCCAGTGTGCGGGAGCGGTGAACTGCTGAATGGGCGGTTTGAAGACAAAAGATTCGGTTGTCCTTTTTGCTAGCGATTGTTGGTGAAATGTGTTTTCAAAGAATCGCTGAGCAGGCTATCCAAGCGCCGGTAAAGGGTCAACTATCCCATTAACTTGTGGTATTACGAAATCACTCATTAAGCTTTTATGTGCGTTTCAATGGGACTCCAGTGGCTCTGATTCACGCGGCAAGAGTGTTTTCTGCCGCTTCCATTTATGTTGGTGTCCAAATGCTTTCTCAAGGTTGGAAAAGGTCAAACCTGATAGACGGGCTTCGAATGTGCTACCTCTGTGAAATAAATGCGCCAGAGAAATAAAACCAGGGCTATAAAAACTATAAATGTGCGGGTGAGTTTGCAGCCAGGTCAGAAATGGTGACGCATTTTAATTTCCAGACTAGGTGAGACTTTCTGTTTGGGTTTTATATGCCCTCCATTAAACCCAAATCTGGTGAATGATTTGAAGCCTGGCGCACAGTGATTTACATTTTGGAACCCTGGGCTTGGATCAACATAAGACGTTCACTCAAATAATGACAGTGGTAAATTACAAGCCTTTCTATTACCACATGTTTTAATATGAAGAGTTTGTGATTTTAATGGAAGCAAAATGTAGTAATGTAATAATCGAATTGCCTGGAATAAAAAGCATACATGCACACAACTTGACACAGAAATATAAGGTTCAAAAGACACCCCAAGTGCCACTTTAATTAAGATTTCAAACTTACAAATAAAAGTTCACTTGTTGACAAGGTGAATATTTTGAAATTACTAAACATATCCAATGTTGGGAGGCAGAAGCGTGTCTTCTCTGCTCCCTGTTTGAATTACGTCCTCCCAGCTCAGGAGAAGCACCTCTCTCTAGTGTCCGTACACAGGCAGCCCCCACTGACCACTGAGTAAAAGAAAAGCTGGCATAGACGCAGGGACAGTTCATATCTAGTCAACTATACAAATTACTCTGCTCACTTCCTACCTCCTGAGATTGGGAGAAAAACTGAAAAAGACACTAGACAGCATCAACATAGCAACAAATTATCGTAGCAGCCATTTTAGGCATCACTTTCAGTTGGAGATGCATAGAGCTAGACCTGGCCAGGTAAATCTCTCTTTTTACAGATACACGATGAGAAACATGCAACAACAACGACAATTACAGCTTTAATCTCATTGCTTCCTGGACATTTCCGGGACATTCAAGATCAACAAAGAAATAATTTACAATCCTCCATGATGTGACAGATGTGGCAGAGATATTGTAAAACATACAAGATGGCGGAAAGTCTAAAGGAAGATTGGGTTAATTTGAGTCCACAATCTGCCTTAGCTGGAGGAACATATTTACATCCAATACATCAGCTAATGCGTTTGGGAGCACACGATGTTCTGAGATGCCCACGTAGACCGACAGAGGTGAGGGGAAAGAAAAAGATGTGAGATAGGGGAGTCGACATTTGGGGGCTTTGTCGATTTGAGATCACTGACAGTGGACAGCTTGACTCTCTAGCACTGTTCATGACATCTATGACTTTTCTGTGGTGTTTGCGAATGCTAGGAGATTAAAAGAAGCTTGTGACAGAAAGATTGGTGAAAAGATGGGCCAAAGGAAAATGGAGGACACGCTGGAATGGCTTCAGATCTGTGCTGCGTTTGGGAGATTCCTGGTCGGTTGATGGCGTTGAAGAAAAGGAGGCGGAGCTACCAAATATACCCAATCTCTTCCTCTTTGTCATCGTCCCCATCCTCATCGTCCTCCACGGCACCACGAGGGTGGATCCGGCCCCGTCTTTTCTTCTGCCGACTGCGGCCGCTCGGTGAGGGTGCCTCCTCCTGGTCGTCCAGCAGAATGACAGCGCCGCCACTGCCAAAGTCCCCCGACGTCTCTTGGTCCTCATCTGTGGGGATACAGGCTGGTTTAAGAAAGGAATCTTTGAGTACTACTCTCAAAGAAGAGACTTTTTTTTTTCTCCTAGAACGTAGTAATAAACTATAACATGTGTAGATCATTCTTTTCTTTTGTTCATTGTAAATGGCAAAATTGATCTAAAATGGTTTAGTTATTTAAAATGGAACATTGACTTCCCATTAAGTAATGCTGAATTGATAGTCCTCTTTATAACTTTTGAAAGCAGTGAATTGTCATTTATTGGTTTTTATTTTTGTAAAATGGCTACCTACACATATGAGCCAGAGTCTAATTTTAACACAAATTAATATATGCAAGTGGGCGACTATAGGGGATAGGTGAAAGTTGAAAGTTTCGTAGCACTGGACAATTCAAGATTGAGGCCTATCAAAAAAAACCAAAAACCTCTCAGTTAGCTTGGGAACACCACTATGACTTCGTAAAATCTCATTAAAGTTGATTTTGCATAATTTAAATTGTTTAAATCCTTTTAAATCCTCCATTCATGTTTAAGATGCTGCGGCTATGACAACACACACAATTTTATTTGTATTTTCATTCTGTAACAAGAAATGGTATTTTGAGGCAACTTAAAAAGCTTTGTCTGGAAATTCTGCAACCAAACACAGAACTTCAACAGCTGATTTCTGTTTTAAGAGTGAACAATAATTACCAATTTTTCCCAACTCTCCAGCAAACAACATTTGGTTCTATTGTTTTATCACCAAACATTCAAAGTGGAAGTTGTTATCACAGCTGCTGTTGAATTTAGGATGGGCTGGATTTTTATATTGTTTTATTTAAAAAAAAAACAAATAGGAATGTCTTGCAAAGATAATTTTCCATAAGATAAACAATATAGATTTCTAATCATTGACATTGTATTTTTCACCACAAAAATCTGAACTCTGCTCCAAACCACAAACTTTTAAGGACCAAAAAATGACAGTTGACTTCAAATCAAAAACAACCCAAGTTGATCAGACTGAATCTTGATCTCTATTCAGATTTGATTAATTGCCCAGCTGAAACTATGGTAAACTCCAGGAGCACAGACAACAGCTTGTTTACATTACTTATACGCGTGGTGTGGCATAGATAGGCCATATGACCTTGTTTTTTGATGCTTTTGCCTGATGCAGAGGTGTGAAGAGAAACTCTAAAGCTTGTTAGTGTGACCACGGACAAGGCCTGCCCTGTTTGTGTGGGGAGCACTAGAGAGAGGCCTCATCAATATTGGAAGCTGCAATTACTGACTCGAGCTGCGGTTGGTATTCATGTGAGGCAAAATCTGAGTGCTTTCATTTGGTAATCAGCATGTCTGCAGGATTCTTTCTGGATAATTATTGTCCTTTTTTCCAACAATGAAATCACAAACCCATTGATTCGCAGCGAAGTGCTTTATCGGCGTTTGGACAAATTTTTAAAGGTTTTTCAGTTGGTCACATAAACCTCAACATAAAGATGCTAATAATTATTACTATCCAAATTCAATACATACATTCAATGCATAAAGACATAATAATCTACAAAGTTAAGAGTTAAAGTAAGTTTCTCTGCAACAACTGGATGGGAGTCACAAAAAAATGCAGTTCATCCCACTTTTTTAGCTTTCAATTTTCAAACTGAATGCTTGGGATGATCTTTCTAAACCCTTGGATAATACTGCATATTAAGGTACACAATAGGAGGGTTATTACGTGCATTTTAATGTGTCTAACTTCTAACATGCCCTTGAGGTGCACCCTGATCTTTTTAATAGAAGGATCCATCGAAAATTGAGCTTTAAACCATGTATATAGTTGTTTCCCCTTTCTCATTTCCCCTCTCCACGTTGTTTCTGGAGTGGTTCATGCAGGTTCGAGTAATATTTTAATCACTTTATTTTCAAGATACCTCATTGCCGATCAATCCCCGCCACAGCATTACGCCCACTATTCTGTATTTATTTTGTTTTCCAATTTTTATTTTCATTAATTGCTGATATACACGTAGGTTTCAGTAGTACTGCCGTAGTCATTTTGGACTGGAGTGATCTGCAGCTATCAATAGGAGAGAGCCGACAGCCTCTTTGTTGTGATTACGTGTATGTTGACGTAAGCTTCCCATTGGGCACCGCAGTTTCTAACATGGAAGTCAGCGGACTTGTTTCTTTTATTAGGTCGTTTTAGATGAATATTGCGATTTAAAACGTGAAATGGGTGTCATAGAGTATAACTATATAGCAGACACAAGCACAATAGATCTTTTTCAGTACTGTGTTAAGTATGACAACTACTAGTGTTGCTTTTATTTACATTTTTAATTATGTCCCAATTGATTTGGGAAATTTGCTGCCATTCGATAAGTGGGGATTCCACTGTTGGAAAAAGAACAATAATTATCAAACAGGATCCTACATACATGCTAATTATAGCCAGGCTGCACAAACATGACCACCGAGTAATTACACATGTATTGTAGCCAATTGTAAGACCAAACCAACCCCAACAAACAGCCTTGCGGTTGTTTGTAGGTGCAGCTCTCCTCTGCTTTTAACTGATGGGAGCTCTTTTGACATGGCTCAGCACTGGCAGCTGTGACAACATGGCTCTACTTGACTTGTGAGGTGCTGCCGTTTATCGGGCCTGCCCTGAGCTGAAATGCCACAGATAGGAATCAGATGTATGACTGAAGCTAAATCAGTCACACTACATCCAGCACGCTCGCCTTAAGTCTCTATCACAGTCCTAAATGATCACTGATGAGACAGGAGCAGGAAGTATGGAAGCACGGAGACGTGCGCTTGTTGGGCTGGTATTTATAGTACAAAGTAAATTCAGACTCAGGTGTTACATGGGGTCTTACACTTCCATCGAAAATCCCATAGTTTATCATCATCAGAATCGCGTTTATTTTTAGTAAAGCCTGGGGCACTCTAGAGAATTTAGAATTCGAGTCTGAATTTTAAACCATGGAACACTGAGGGCATAAGGAGAATCTTTAATGATTTTAAAATCTTGGGTGTTGCTACGCAAAAATATTACCCAATTTGGCAGACTTGTCCTGGTTTGGTCCTGGTTTGGTCGTGTTTGACCTCAAGTTAGTCCTAATGTAGTCTTAGGTTGATCCTATTCTAGCTGTAGTTTAGTCCTGGTATAGTCAAGGTTTAGTTCCGGGTTCAGTAACAGTTAGTTACCATTTTAATGTGGTTTGGGTGTAACGTTATTAACACTGTTGATGATCACAGCTAAAGATTGTGGCGAATTAAAAAATGAGGACGACTGTACAAATCGTGTACAAATAAGCATGTTTACTTTGGTTTCAATAAACATATTTCACTACTGAATTTTTGACACTTCACAAGAATTGATTAAAATACTGACTTCTATACTGAGTTCATGGGCAAATTATTCCAACAGAGGATTTTCTGACTTACTGAAGAGAAACGTTACAGAATCCAAGGTTTAGAGGAAAAGCTATGAAACTGGAGAGTTGTACAACAAAGGAAGGAGGAGACAGGACATGCAGCAGTCCACCAGGATCTAAACTCTCACTTTGAAAGACAGCTGGACAAATGGGAGCCATAAGGGCAAAATGCAGCAAACCAAAACGTGTTAGCCTGGTTTGAGAGGAGGGCTCGGGGCTCACCGCAGTTGGGGTTGCCTTGTTTTCTGGAGCCTGCGATCTCATTGCCGTATTTGTCCACACACCAACACTGGCCGGTGCTGCTGTGACACTGGGTCGGTTTGAAGTAACCCTCCTCAGTGCAGCGAGGAATGTAAGCTCCTAAAGAAGAAAGTACAGCGCAGTAGTACAGGATATATTTGTAACTGTGGTAGTAGGTAGCATGACTGTTTCTCAAAAAAATATTTTACTGAAAAACTATTAAAGTTAATCAATAGGTAAACTTTTATTGATAAAGATGTTTTGTTTTGCAAAGACTGATCTATCTTCATGGAAACAAGCAGGTGATGCACTAGACCAAAGTATAGGACATATTTGTGGAGAGGCGTTAATGCATGTTTTTCAACATACTCCAATCAAAGATAAAATGTGCCTAATTGAATAATGTATAATAGATTTGTTTGCAGCAGGTGGTGAATCCCCCATAAGAAAAGTGTGCATAGTGCACCAGTAAATAATGAAAAATAAACACACACCACTTACCAAATTATATAAAAAATCAGCATGCCTTATTATCATTGGCTGTCCCACTGTTAGTTGAGAAACAAAGGACAGTGGGCCTATGTTATAGACACGTGGTAACAAGAAGATGAAGCGCACTAAAGGGAAAGGTCAATGGATGCCCTGATAGGGAGGAGCGGGCGCTATCACATTGAAAGAAGCATGTCCTGAGGTTATGGAGGTGATTGCGTATTCACCGAGAGACACCGACAATCAGTTTACAGCTTTGAAGGTTGCAGGAACAGCAACGATACATTCTGCTTAAAGGGAACCAGTCACTTTCAATATCAAACACAAATGCTAGCACAAAGCTGCGTAGGGCTACCTTCATCTGACCCACGCGCAGCTCATTTTTCAAGCTGTTTTAGAACGATGCGCCCGATGGGGACTTGTGACACCGAAACAAAATGTCAGTGTGTATTCTAGTTTGTGCATTTGTAGTTTATTTAATGCTGCAGCACAGTGCTCTTTAAATGTTAAGTGGGTTATTGCAATACTGACCTATGAGGCTCTTCTTTCGACTCTGATTTTGAATCTTGCTCTTCTCTGTTTGGCAGGGCAAGCCTACGGAAAGAACAGAACACAATTAACAGTTTGCCTTACCTTCTCACCCCAAGTTACATTTTATTGATTCTTAATAATGGGCTGCATAACCATTAGACTCTGCTCTGAGTCGATGCCTTGCTCCAATAATTTCCTTAAAATGTTGATTTTGCTTGTGTAAGGCCATTAACACCAACATTAGAGCCGTGCAATCTGAACCAGACAGCCTAATGGAGAAGGTGAGACATTTGTGATGTCTGAGAAGGTGCAGTTTAAAACACATTAGCAAAAATATTCATGGTATAAATCTAAACTCTCTCCCCAGGTGACTGTCAATGCCGTCAATAGAAATTAATACTGTTAGTTTCTGATGTGGTTTCTCACTTCACAGCACATGGCAACAATTCTTGGACCCACAAGTTGTTGTTTTTTTTTTTTAATTAACTTTATGTTTTTTTCATTTGTTATAAAAAAAAAAAAAAAAAAAAAAAAAATCTTCTTTGTTGGCAACATCAATATCATATCCTGTTAAGAAAATATACAGCTTGCATGCAGGCTCCTAATGATGGTGGATGTGCTGTGGTGTATTCAGTTTATTTAAATAAGTACTTATAATACATTTGTGTTTTCCATTAAGGAGAGAATGGTGGCCTTGTTCCCCATAGTTTAAAATAAGATAACAATGAATTGGTATAACAAATAATACTTTTTGCTTCTTCTTCTTCCTATTCAACGCTCCCTCTCTCCAGCTCTTTGTTTCCTCTGCCCGTCTCATCACCACGGGGGGCAGAGCCTACAGCCGCTCTGCTCCCCCAGCTCCAGATCTCACTTCCACCTGTGTTTTGAAATGTGCTTATAAATAAAATGCATTATTATTATTATTATTATCATCATTATTATTATTATTATTATTATTATTACTATTATTATTATTATTATTATTATTATTATCATCAGTATTATTGTCTGTGTAATCCCTCAGTTGTCCAGGTATGACCCATAGCAAAAGAAAAATTCAATTCTGTCAACTGGACAAACATTCTGTTCATCTAAGCTGCCTCTTCAGTTCTGGTCAGATTGCAGGTAGACACTGCTTTATATCTGTCTGAAGATAAGAGGTAACTATACTGAAAATTACACAGCTATTTGCTTATAGTTTGTGTTTGTTGGCTAGGTCTAATGAACTACTCTAAGTGTGAACTGTGCCTGAATCATATTTTACACAATGGTTCAGGCCCCTAATGGGTGCTCTCACATACATTAGCATACTGGCTATCACTATTATTTTCCTTGTTTTAATTTTTATGCTGAGGATGTTATAAAAAGGAGCTAAATTATATCTAAGCCCTCCATACTTGAAAGATGAATTGTTTTTCCTAACAAAAATTGCCAAAAGAATTGGTTTGAGAGAATTATAGAGCAGTTTTTGTCAGAAAACACATCTTTGATCATCCTCATCCTATTATAATGAACATCTCCAGCCATCTCTTACTTAAAGATTAAATTCAACACTGCCATTGTATTCTAAATGTTGTACTAAATTAAAATATAAAAATGAGTCTCACCAGAAATCAGCATGTTAGGGTCAGTATAAGTTATGTATTTGCCTCAGACCCCTCTCACCTTGGGGTTTCTGAAAGCAGAAGCACCACTCATTGTTGGACAGTTTTCCGTCCTTGAAAGAATCACAGGAGTTGAAGAGTGGCTTCATGCACAGCTCGTACTTGTCCAAGTAGATGGCACTCAGCTCTGATTGGTCGAGCAGGAGGTCAAAGTTCATGTCCAGTTTGTTGAACATCCAGCCGAGAGAGTCCTTACAGATGGGCAGGATGCTGGTGTCAAAATCTGAAGCAGACACAATAAAAAATATACAGTTTTTGAACAGTCATCATAATACATTTGATAAAGTTGTAATTTTTAAACTTCAGAACTTATGTAGGGCAATAAATTAAATTAAAATATTAACTGTCGGGCTGTTAAAATAGTCACACACTGATAAAGTTTGGCTTGAAAGAGATCCTACTTTTGTTCTTTGCAAATTTTAAGAGCTTTTGAACCATGTTATAGTTGTTTTCCCTTCACATTTACCCTCTCATAGTTGTATTTTGAATATATTCATGCATCTGAGTAATCTTTATTCTCATTCTCATTCAGGATGCCATTGCTCTGAAAATTCCTGTTTTCTCCTACACGCATAGCCTATAGAATTATTTATTATCTCGCTGTGTCAAATATTATAACTCTATTTCAGACAAAGGCATAGTATTTTTAAGATAAACTCCCTATTTCTACTATGACCGTTATGAACCCGTTATTCCACACTTAAAAACTCCATTGTGAGTGTATTCTTGAATGCAGAGACAGAGCAGAGATGTGCAGAGGCATGTTGACATTACACAAAACAGAGCAGGGTCCTTGTCAACATCAGTGCCAGGCCTCATGGGAGAAGTCTGCCCTCTCTCTCCTCTCTCGTTCTCTTACACGCACTCATTATATAGTTAAAATTTACTTTATATTTCCTGCAGTAGACAAAGAAAACATGCTTCACATTTCAATATAGCATCTTTTCACTGTGAAATTGACAATACATACTGCTGAATCTTGAATCTTTACATTTCTCTACCTAACAGAAAAGGTTGAACTCTAATTATCTGAAAACTCTAGTCATCCGGGAAATGACTTCAATCCTTGCTAATTATATAGGCAAGACATGGGTCTAGCAGCACTTATAGCAAATGCCATGATTTTACATAATGTCATTTACATTTTACATAATGTTTAGACACTTAATGCACCGCTGTACAAAACAAAAAATTACTTTATTTCCTGCAATATAATTCTGTTAGATAAAGAAAATATGATTCAAATTTAAATATATCATCCTGATCTACACATTTTAGTGATTTCATGTCTTTCATTGTGTAAATGAACAATTTTTCCCTGTGCACTTGATAATAACCAGTGCTGAATCTTGAGTCTACCTTAGCAGGGAAGGTTTAACACTTCAATCCCTGCTAATAGGCAGCAAATGGGCCTACCAACTCGAGTAGCAAACATCTTGATCTTATGCCTAATGCCACTTACTGCACCATACACTATAAAATACTTTGCTTGCTAAATTTTTTATTTAGGCACTATCAGTGGTTGTCAACCACAGGTTACCTTGAATTCTTGATCTAGGTTTTGAGGAGCTGTGAAAAGTAGATTTCATCATCGGATTCTTCCTCCGCATTTCAACATTTTTACTTTTGAAACCATTGCCGCTGGCTGAAGCTCCACTTGTCTTCTTTGGGTCAGTGTCCAGTGTTGTTTTCTGAGCTATTGCAGGTACCGGGACATATTTGGTCTCTTGGACTTGGACATTTTTAGCAATCAAACCCTCTCTCCTGTCTTCTATTGGGATCTTGCAGATATTTATGTTGCTTGTTGAGGATTTGTTGACCTTTTTAGTCCTAGTAGATCTCCTCATCTGATTCATCGTTGAGCATTTCAAGCCAGAAGTGGTCTCCTGCTTTGGTCAGTCCACACTTTGGTTTTCTCTTTGCACTTGCTGAAGCTCCTCTTATCAGCTCAAGGTTCAGAGTTGATGTCATTCACTGAAGATACATGAACATTGTTTTGGTCATAAACTGAGCGATCTTCAGGAACTGGCCCCTCTCTCCTGAATTTTTAAAGGATCTCATCATCATTTGTGTTGCATGTTGATTAGTTAATGCCTGACCAGTCCAGACCTCCAAACAGGATTTTCACTTCTGGTGCATCATAGGGCAACTTCAAACCAACAAGGTTTCTGGATTTTGTTGCTCTATGTTTTGTTTTTTGTGTTTGGTCCTCCCCTCTTTCTTGAATTTTGTGGGAGTCTTATCTGTATTACTTAATGTAGATTTGTTCAATAAAGGTTTTATGACGAATCTGTCAACTTCCTCAAAGTAGATATCAACTTCAGGTGTATCGAATGGCAACTCCAACCAACTCAATTCTCTACTTGAAGGTCCACTTAGCCCTTTATGCTCAGAGTTCAGTGTAGACTGGTGTGTCACTGATTACTGATCTTCAGAAACTGGACCCTCTCTGTTGACATCAGTTGAGGTCTCACCATTACTTGTGTTTCCCACTGAGGATTTGTTGATGAGTGACTTCTCAACTCCTAAGCAGATGTCCGTTTCAAGTAGGTCATATGACAGCTCTACACAAATCTGTCTTCTTGCCTTTTTTGATATACGCTTGGATTTTCTTAGATTGACTGTATCCTCTCACTTGAGTTTTGTTGGGGCCTTATTCATGTTGATAGGAGAGATATAAAGACCAACCAGTCCACTTCTCCAAAGAGGATTTCCACTTCTGGTTTGTCCTCCAGCATCTCCGGCATCTCACCCAAAAAACACTCCTCATTCTTTTGAAGAGTTTGCAGCTCCTCTCTGGGCCCATTGTCCACAAACTGTTGGTTCACAGTCAGGGAAGTGGATTTGTTTGTAGGTCTGAAGAAGAACTCCTTGTCTGAGTGATCATTGGGCATCTCAAACCAAAAGCGGTCCTCAGCCCTTGTAGCTGCTCATTTTGCTCCAGTAGGGCAGATGGAAGAACGGACCGCCACTGCCTTAGGCTTTGGTGTTGGTGACTGAGGAGCTAGACTGCAGCACCACAGCATTCAACAGTCTCAGGAGACAGCTTAGGTGCATAATAGTCATTACTCACAACGTTGAATCTTCTATAATGATTTCTTTTTCCCTTTTTGAAGAATAGATTTAGGCTAAGTTTTATGTTGGCCTCCACCTAAAAGTGCTTATCAGCGTGAAACATTCTGCTTCTGAGTTTGTGTGTCCACAAGAGCTTCGGTTATCGAATGACTAAAATCTGCTCCTGTTTCTCAAACACAAACTTGGAATGGAATGTGACGTGACATGACTGAATCATTCGATGGTTGCTTAGAGGCACGATAGTCATGACAGAACAGAAGGTGATAATATAAAATGCCTATTCACCTTATTCCGGGATTTGCCGTGGGCACCGCCATTGTCATTCAGGTTGTATTATTTGCATAGGGCTGCAAATAAGTTCCTTACGGATTACAAAGACGTTTATAGCCTCCAGAATAATTGGTGTATTGTTGACTTGTTGCACATGAACATAGAACATTTGACATAAATCAACCGATGATCAATCGATCATATTTTAGGGATGAAATTTTTCCCATTGAAATTAATGGGATTCCCACTTAACTGGAAGTGCCATCACAAAGAAGCGCGGTTTAGCGGTTTAGTCACATTTAGGCTGAATAAAGTCCACACAGAGTCCAATAATAAATCTTTTAGTTTTTTTCATCTTCCCAAATTTCTCACATTATTATTTAAGTAGAAGTTTAACAAAGGAAGCCATTTTCCCCAAAACCTTTGTGATTTAAACCCAATCTGAAGTTTTCAGAGCAGGAGGTGGGGTGTAATCTGTGAGAATAAGGATAACACACACACTGGAGAAAGGATAAACTCACGTCCGTTGGCAGAGTCCACACTGTCAGAGGATTTGAGGTCTCTGTTGGCATCCTGGTGCAGAACCCCAAACCAGTCCTTGAGGCGCGCCGCCAGACTGTGCAGCTCTGCGTCTGTGCAGGCTAAACAAGATAACACAAGGAAACACATTATAGTATATGGCTATCATCACAAGGCTATATACTGCTTATCAGTTTAGAGTCTGCTTTCTTGCACAACTGTAAAGGCAAAATTATGAGATGTTGTCAAGCAAGGTGCAGCTTAAAAGACAACAGCAAAAATACATAATACATACGTTTTAAATATTTATTTCACTGAATAAACAGCTGGTGTTTTTATCTTAGAAAAACTGTTTAGAGAGTGGCCTTCTGGTGATTAGACAACCAGAAACTACTCATGTCACCATGGCAAACCAACTCATTACTTAGTCACATGTGTACCTCAGGCTATATGAATAAAAATATAAAATCATAACAAAAAACAATGATCCTGATAACCACAGTTGAAATCTTTGTTACTATGGACCCCTCCTGGTTGAATGATAGATTACCTCGATATGCAATTGCTAAAACACTCAAAAACAAACCAAGTTCTCAACTATTATTATTACACAATTTCTCCAGCTTCAGAATCAAAGTTTACCATTTGCTTTTTAACTTACTCACAGAAAAATGTACTTCTCTTTCTTTGTAGTGTTACTATAGAAACCACTTGACATACATTCCGTCTAATGACTTTTACATTGTGCAAGGATGGGCACATTAATGACCTTCATAAATCATTCTGCACTCGAGATGTCTGTTTTAACAACAACTCAGAACTAAGGGCCTGTTCTTGGCATCATTCTTTAAAATAAATTCTTAACCCTTAAATTAACAATCATTCCCTCTATTCTCCAACGCCTGACAAAAGCTGTGTGCACTTTTCGCAGCCCTCAGCCTTCGACCCTCCTGTCAATAGTGACTCTCTCTCCCTGTGCATGTGACTGACAGCTCCTCCACTGTTCGGCTTCTGTTGCAAGTTTGATAATGTGCCTCGAGGACAAAAGCCTGCGTTTCTGCTTCGTATAACGCTCTGACAACCTGCTGCTGCGGACTCTTTGCAACATCTGGTAAAAAGTAAGATAGCTGTTATACATCTACACATAGTACTGTATAATATGTAGAAATAATTGCTAACACCATTTTTATCTCTAACCTTTATGACCCGCAGAAACGTGGATTCAGTATAATTGTGTTTTATTAAAGTCTCTGTAACCTCATGATACGTGAGTTGAAATTCCATCCTTTTCGCAATTAAAGGGCCTATATTACACAAAAGTGACTCTTGTGAGCTTTAAGCCACGTTATAATGTTGTTACCTCATTAAAAAATATACCTGGAGTTGTGTCTTGTTCATTCGGAGATGTTTGAGCTGTCTACATCTCCAAAACTCTGTTCCACCTAGTGATGTCATCAAATTACCACTCCAGGTATGTTTGTGATGAGGAAACAACAATGTAACATAGATAAAAAAATGGTGTAATATGGGCCCTTTAAATTGTACTATGCAACTTTTGATGGAAGATCTGCCACCTGCTTGTCCCTACGGAGACACTGCTTTGCCTGGAATGCTCCACATGGCTTTTCTATCTCTACGGAAACAAGCAGGCAACCATCAGACAAAGCTAGAGGGCAGATTGGTGGACAGTAAAAATGTATTTGAGCAATAAAAGCACCTGTAATTAAATAAATGCAAGATAGATAGTTTAATGCCAATGATCCTGCAGAAAAGAAACATAGTGCATCTTTAAGATTTTCTTTCTCAGCCTGTATGGATTGGTTTAAAAAAAGATCTTATTTTGTCAATGCATTCGCCCACTACATGTTTTTGGACGTGTAGAGAACTACAATACCCAAAGAGAACACAAACTTCAGAGAGAAAAGCTCCGTCTGATCCGGGATTTGAACCTAAGACCTTGTTGTTGTGACCAGAGCTATAATCCCTGTGCCACTGTGATGAAGATAATAATGCATTTTGTAAGCTGTTGTCAAGAGTGACTAGACCAATCCTTAAGGCTGTAGTCAATAGAGAAGTGGAATGTAAACAAGTGACAGATTCTCACTGTTTCCCACTGTGTGCTGTAGACTGTATTAAACATTCAGTGGGGCTCAGATTCTATCAACACTAGTGACAAACTCAGCACTGACGAGTTGAGTGAGCCAGTCGAGTGTTTACTAAGAAATCCAACACTTGTGTAAATAAAATATATCCATGTGACAAATTCAAAAAGATGAAATCCCATGTGACATTGGGCTATACAAATACAATCGAAGAACAGTTGGTGGTAGATGATTAGCTGTGGGAAAATAGAAAGAAGCATATGACTAACATAATTAATCTGGCATAGTTTTTTTCACCAGTTACGTAACATTCTATAGCTTCATACAAAGAATAAACATATTTGGTACAGGCAGCCCTACTGATATGTTGTATAGGCAAATTACATAGCGTACTGTGGAGTCCCAGGACCCCAACAGAACTTTAAAGAGCTAATATTTCACTATATTCTGATCTATTTTATAATGTTGTTTCCTCATCACAAACATACCTGGAGTTGTGTTTTGTTCCATTCACACGTAACACATCCTTCATATTTAGGCTGAGTTCTTCTCTCAACCAGAAAACACTCTGTTCCACCTTGTGATGTCATCTGGTGTTTTTAAACTCCATACACTGTGTTTTAATACATCTTCACTAGAATCATTTGGAGAATTTCAGCCCTGGAATTGCCAATCTCTACTGAACAATAGGGAAAAGGCAACTGTTAACTTGAAAACTAACACCACATGACATCACGAGGTGGAACAGAGCATTTTGAGCTTTGATGATGTAGACAGACCAATATTAAAGGGTTATTCTGACATATGTGAATGAAACAAAACATAACTCCAGGCATATTTTTGACAAGGTAACAACATTATAATATGCATTAAAACTCACAAGAGTCAATTCTGTGTAATATAGGACCTTTAAATATCTGGATACGTTACTGAAAACATCATACAGATGTGTTATTATTATATGTATCACAAATTTCTCAAGACTAGCTTTGAAAATAGTGAATTTGAGCAGTGGGATAAGTTGTGAGTCATCTGAAGTTTACTGTACTTGTACTCTGACACATGCGACAAAGTGCACCCTGGTGTGGGGAAACTGTCTCTGCTACATCACACTACGCTGTCACCAGATACATCACACAGGATGATTAATAAATAACTAGAAGTCAACAGGAGACTGGAGTCAGGAGTTTCAACGCTTGGTTGCAGGAAGTCATCATCTCCTTATTTGAAGTGGGAGATACAGAACAATTGATCATATTGCACAACAGCACCTGGCAACCTCACTGTTAGCGTCACTACTTCCTGTTTAGTTGTATCTCGATGAGGTTTTTGCCGAAAATGAATAAATATGTAAAGATAAGGCAGTGGACAGAGAGCTGATGACAAATGTTAAAAATGACACAAATATAATGAATACTTTTATTTTATTTATTTATTTATTTGAAGGACAGTGTGCAGATACATTAAAAAGATGGCTGCATCAGATTTAGCAAAATGCTAATTTCCATCTGTAGTCCTTGGTGTCACAAACATAAAAAAAACCCAAAAAAATTCACATATAAAAAGTGCAATACAAAAGACAATGCACAAGTGTGCAAAATTTTCAATACATAGTGCAAACTACAAGTTATTAAAGTGCGAGACATATGCAACAGATATCAGAATAAATACGGTGTAGTCGCTATCAGATGATACCCACGAGGGTAGCATCTGATAACTCTGTACCTTATTGGTATTATAAATGTAAACAAGACAGTAATATGACACTAAGACAGTACTATAACACCATACTTCACCAGAGGACACTTCTGCGTTTAGAAAGAGAGATGTTTGTGTCGCTAATGCTAATTCTGAGGCATAATAAATATACAAACAACTCCAAAAACTGAAGTATTCTACATATAAATATAATTGGGTAGTCTATTTTAATTAATTTGAATTTTAATAGGTTGTTTATTTTAAGTTTTCAGATTTTAATAAAAGTTATGTTATCTTTGAGACACAGTAGGCTAGCTAGCGTGCTTCTGTGCACAGAGCCTAGTGTTGTTTTGGAGATATGCAAAATTAGAATTAGTGTATTGCCTAAATTGTTGTCTAAAAACGATTAAAAATTACAGAAATGAGCTGTAATCTCCTAAAACAAGGGTAGAGAGTGATATTTCTGTCTTTTTGTGGTTAATTTTACCGTCCATTGATGTTTTGTGCTTGACTTGAACTGCACATTCATGACACATTGTTAAAATATAGTCTGAATAATGCAAAAGAAATATTAATTCTGTCTGAATATTAATTTTTATCAGCATCGCCCACCCCTATTCTTATTAGACTACTTTGACTTGGCATCATTTATCACCTGCTATGTCCCGCCTCTGTGCACTATCAGCATACTAACACAAAGTCAATACGTACTCCTCATATTTCATGGTTAGAGGTGTGGGTTTGTCCGGTTATTGCGCCTGTCGTAAAGGCCCCGAGGTGAGGGACAAAAAGCATTTATCCGGCCGACTGTGTGCGTGACATTATCCCACATCCTAAGGCATAGACAGGGTTGGACGTGTAACATTTTTTGAGTGTTTTTCCTCTTCACGGTCCAGCTCTGAGAGACACTGACAGCTTAACATGACCTGACCTCACCTCACCAACAAAAATCCACATCTCAAAATAAGTCCAAGAAAAATAAGGATCAGGCCACCAAAAGGTTATATATTGATGGGTGTGTGGGCTGGTTGATTTGTAAGTACTTCAACAATACTGCATGTCATTTGAGTAATTGTCAAGCAAACCTATCACTTTACAGAACATGAAGTTGTATTTGGTATTATTTTAGTGGTAAACATTTTCATTTCAAATCCAGAGGTACCTACTATTAGATTATGACTATATATTTATATAAGTAACTGTTTTCGAAAATGTTAACACAGTCATTAAATAGATTACATTCACCATTGCTGTTCCTGAAATCCTGTGACCTTCCAACTGAATTACTGGAATTATACTTAGACCAATGACAAAAACATAAAAATATGTTGGTTGAGTAACTAAAGTGGGACAAATGATTATCAAGAAATCATAGCCACTAAGAAATAATCCACAGTATGGACCATAGACTGTATGTATAAATGGACATAGCGAACCTGCTAGCCGCCGTGTTCCAAATACGAAGTGCTCCATCGACTCTGGCTCCAGTTCATTTTCTACTGAAATAAGCCCCTCTCTCAGTAACAACTGCTGTGAGGCTCGTCATTAAAATGCCTTAAAATGTTCGTATTAACACAAACTACATGGATCTGATATTTTTATTTTGCTATTGTGTCAAGATATGAGCATTAATAACAGACAAATTAGCATTAGCAACAGCTTTGATTGACAGTCCCTTCTTTATACAGCCTATAGTATGGACAGACAAACTTAATTGATCTGCAAAGGAAGTTACTTAGACACAAAAACTCTTATTAAACCATTTACAATATAAAAATAGCTCTTAGTATAAAACAGCAAAACACCCATTACATAAGGGTGAGCTGTGGCACGAGGTAAGGTAAGATGTGAATTATGTCCTCTCACTGTAGGAGTTCAGTAAATAGAACGACTAAACTAACTGTAGCTAGCATGTACCCCTGAATTAAAAGCTCCCTAGTTCAATGCCTGTCCTTTGATTTACCCATTGGGGGACTGCTTGTATAAAATGTTACCTGTCTTTGCCGTATCTGTTTCATTCTCTATTTAGGTTTTTTAGCTCAGCGCCTGTCTGAAGGACCTCTTCTTCTTTTCTTGTGTTTCCTAGAGAAGCCTCTTATCTCGCTCGTCTGTACCTGTCTGTTCCTTTGTGACTTGGATATCCTTGCTTTTCTGAGTTCTCCTTTCAGCTAAATTACATTGAGGGCTCTCCACACAGACACCAAATATAATTGTTTCCTCATTTTTCATCCCGTCTCCCTGGTTTCTTGTTGACTTTCAAGGCATTATAATTCAAATTTGTGTCATCCTTCTCTTTTAAGTGTTGGGAAGGATGTTTTTTCCTGTATTAAAATGTATTGTGTAATATATTCTGCTACATGGTCCAATTTGAGTACTGCATTCTGAATACATAGAATACTTTCACATAGATTATACTATAGTGTAAAAATGCAACATGGGATTACAATAGGTTTATATTTGTTTCACAATTTTTAAAGCATTTATTTATCACTAATTAGACTGATTTCACACTAATATCGTGGAGTTTGAATACCACAATTTATTCCTTTACTTTTACTTGTATTCTAAGTATCACCAAAGGAAAGAGTAAATGTACCAGAATACAGTTACTCATAATTAGTGTTCTGAATATGTATTTGCAGTATATATAGACTATTTAATTACTGTCCAGCTCTGTGTATCATTTTATTGTTTTGATGTTATAAATCTGTTATCATGTCACGTAGAGAGGGACACAGCACAAAAACCCAGATGCCCCGTAGCCATGTCTGTGTTTGCAGTCTCACTCGGGGCGCGGCAGGGTCAGAGCAGCTTAAAGATGTCGGACACATAGTCTGTTGACATCAAAGCTGCACCAGGGGCAGATTACACTATTGTGGCAAAAGGCTAATTCACAGAGGAGAGCTGTGCCAGACGACAAGCCTGCTCAAATCACACACACTCCTGCAGTGATTTTATTAAGTCAGACTGGAAATACTCAACACAACAGAAGGAGGGCTTGGTGTTCTTTTATATGATGTCTGCTGTTCTATGTACAAACAAGTAGAGCAAGAGCTATCATTTTTTTTGTCAGCATCAGTGATTATTATAATTGTTTTTATTAGTTGACTGGTCAAACAAATATTACACAAAACAAATGTGGGAAAATGATGTGAAAATGAAGATAATCATTATGACTATTTGAATCAGATTAATCATTGCGTCACAACAGCGAAAAGTCCAACTTCTGTTACATCTCATTGGGAGAAAAACAAAGACATCTTCCTTATCCACAAATTCACACAGCACTTACCTTCTGCATGTTTTTACAAACGAAATAGTCCATATTGATACTTTGCAGCTGATGTGATCAACATTCCCTGGGGGTAGTTATGCTAATGGTGGGCACTGGTCCATCTAGGGCTTGTTAAACTTTAATCCGAGCTTTATTTGAACAAAGTCTGATCAAAAAGAACTGACTTAGTTGGAACTACAACAGGTGAGCTGATTTGTGCTGTTAAACAAGTCCCTTTCAAATGGCATTACAGTCACAAGCTAGCTACCATTAGCCAACAATTTTTTCAGTTAGTCTCCCCCTTAATTAACCTGACAGCGGATGCAAAGATGGATTCTCATGAGTTTAAGAGCTCACAAATATCTCGACAATCCATCTTGCTGTGCAAGGTTAGTGTCTTTGCTCTTTGTTTTCTAAAATGTATTGTGGCTAATAAGAATCTATACTCTCTCTTTTTGCTAAAAAAAACATTCAAAATTGTACCAAGCTCAATCAATATCTGCACAAAAGGGGTTAATGGAGCATGAAATACACACCTATAGACAAGAGGTAGTAAAGCGTGACAAACTTTCTGATACTTCTCCTACAAACAGTCAACTTCCCCATCAGGAGGCAGTGGACAGACAGACTGACGCTCCAACACAAAGAACAGAGAAATATCGACGAGAGAAGAGGGTCAGGTATCAAACTCTGAATCAGCGCTGGGAAATACCTGCCCCCTCTTCCTCCTCCTCTTCACTCTAAACTGCCTCTCTCCCGTTTGTGAAGCTCAGATCTCTCAAATCTGGCAACAAAAGGCAGACAGGTGACTTCAGATGAAAACTACTACTGCACCTGCCTCTTATTTGGAAAGGATCCTTAAACAAACTCAACCGCCATAAGGAGTGAATGATTCATTTAGGATTGCTTGCTGTCTTAAAGGTGCACTATGGGGCTCTGCCACTTGCTTGTCTCCATGGAGATGTTGCTTTCCTTTGTCTGGAATTTTACAAAGTGGCGGGTGGCAGACCCTACCATAAAAGTTACATGGTGAAGCATTAAGTTGCAGTTGACAATAAGGCTACATGAGTTAACCCTTTCATTGTTTTCTCAGTCATTTGGAACAGCACATTTTACGTCACTGCCTTTCACTGAAAAATGTGTTGAGCTAAAGCCAACCTTATTCAGCCTTCTCATCTCACTCATTTAGTAGAGGTACACTATAATAAAAATCCACTAGGGGTTCCTCTATTTTTGGATAGTGAGCCTTCTAAACAGGAAATTGGCAATTGTAAAATAGCTGGAGAATTTAGGCAGTTTTAGAAGGAATTTTGCTCAGACATTTTTTGGGGCATATTATTTGAGCAAAGACAAATCCTGCAGAAAATATTCCAACTGCAGCTTTTGTGATTTGCCAATTGTGCACATTCAAATTGCAATTTTGATTTTAACTGCAATTCATCTTGCGCCCCTAATGTGAATCTCACGCTCAGCATGAGTCATACATCCATTGTGAATCATTAACAGCACGTCAGACATGGTTCCTGTTCTTTGGTGTTGACCCAGCTTGAAACATCCTCTGAGATTTCGCCTCTGATTACGAAGTGACTGATCTCCACTATTCCCAATTACACAAGGTGATGCTCCCAGCAGGCCACTTTAGGTCATGTTACACACTGTTGTCTAGACTCTCATATATTATTGTCTGCATCAGAGGCTGGCAGGCCCCAAATCCTTCCCCAGCCCCCCTTTATCATTCCTACATGATAAAGTGAGTTTGTCATATAAAAGGCGAGGAGTGACTGCCTCTCCATGCAGAGCAGAGGTGGGTGGTGATCACCTTGAGACATGAGGGATGCAACGTCGGATCAAATCAAGATGAAGGACAGATGGAGAGGCGGACGGAGCAGAGAGGGAGGTGAAGTCTCTTAACAAGGTAACGCCGCCATCAGGAAATGCACACAGACACTCGCACAGGAGATATGAGCCCAACACAAGGTCAGATTCATTAAAAAGATACACAGCTATGTTTGATTTGGCCCCCAGTGATCAGCCTCTCACAGTGGTGTCAGCAGATAGAGTTAAGGTTAGTCCTGATAATAATCAGTAATGGACTCACTATCTACTGTGAAAAGAGTAAGCTGACAGACAAACAGGAGAGAATGAAGCTCAGACTGGTATTACTAACTTAAAGTGCAGGTTAGACTACTTAGTTAACTATATTTAAGCTTTTACTAAAAATCTTGCCTAGTATTTGAAGTTTATTGATTCATTTTAATTCCTGGTTGGTCCTGGGCAACAGATATGCCATACACAGGTATTCTATAACTGTTACCTAGCAACCACACTGTAAACAGGGGCCAAAGCATGTCTAATTTGCGCAATAGTTACCATAAAAAGCTAATACATGGCAACACCTTTACCTTGTTAAATTTAGTTTAAACTCTGAGAAAATTGTTCCTGTATTTTGCACAGAAGTGTGTTTGTTGATGAAATATAGACATGTTGTGCTTGTGTCTGTTATAATCTATCACACCTGTGGATCACTGTTATAATTTACTCATTTTAAATCACAATATTTATCTAAAACAAGTTCACTGACTTCTGCATTAAAAAAAAACAATGGGAGTTTATGTTGCCTCAACCGTCATCACAACAAACAGCCATGTACAGCTCCTGCTACAGCTGCAGATCACACTAGAAAGTAGAAGATTTATTTTTCATTTGTACCAAAATGGCTACGTAACAGTGCCGAATCCTACAAATATCATCAATAAAGAATGTAAAAATAAGCGATTAAAGGCTGTTCAAACATGCATGAATCATTCCAAATACAACTTCGAGAGAATAGATGTGAAGGGGAAACAACTGTAACATGGTTAAAAGCTCTGAAAAGTCCATTTTGCATAATAGGTTAAGAACTCTGCTCTACTTCCTGTATTTTTCCACTTTTATTTTTCAACAAACTGCCATTTGACTCATGTAAAATATTTCCCACAGGTACTATCCCACCAAACAAAGTAATAATTGTAAAAATGTAAAAACCTGTCATATGCACTTTAACACTCAGACTAAATGAGCACAATGATGGGGCTTTTTAGGCCACTGGGGCAGTCCTTGAGCTGTTAACTCACTTCACTTTGAATTTAAATGAATAGTAAAATGGGTCATGCTTTCCAAAGTGGACCTGGTTTCAGAAATACAGCGAAGTGATGTTTTACAAGCTGAACAGTATATTGAGTTTTATAACCAACACTGAACGATTTTGGAAACATATCTTATTGCTATATCTTCTGTGAAGCACTGAGATTGTGATGAGATGTGCAATTTATTCACAAGATTCAGTGCAGGGTCAATAATGTTTGAGAGCAAACTAAAATATGAACTAAAACAATGAAAGAATTCTTGGATTTTCAGAACATGTTTTTGGAGGTCTCAGCTACACAGTTGTCAGGAACAGAAAGATCATTTGTTGTTTAAGAAGAAGACATAATGTGACTTAGAGAACTGCAGCCTTTACGATTTGCTAATTGCAGACATTCAAAACAGATTGTGACTGATCTCCTTAGAACTAAACTATATATAATAGATACTTAATCAAAATGGTGCATGGATTAAGATGGAGTTCCATAAATACAAAATGGTCGCCTTTAAAGCCAAGCAAATATCCATGAGCACATTGGATTTATAAGGGCAGCTTAGAAAATTTGCACAGAGTAGAAAATACATTGTGTGAATCAGTATAAAATATGATTATATATTTATTGAAATTTAAAAAAAAAGTACATAATAGTACAAGTATATAAAGTTAAATACATGGTTCATATGCCAACCTAGGTAACACATTTGTCACCATACTGTCAAGTGAAAACACAATGCCATACACAATTATGTCATCATCTTGAAGCTGTAAGTAATTAAAATAGGCTGTTATTTTTCATGTATAAATAGACTGTCTGAGCTCTATTGTGTCTGAAGCAGCGAATAACCTTGTTCATTTACAGTTGCCTAAATTGCTTTGCTAGTTGAAAGAAGATGTATTATGCTTTTACCCATAAGTTTGTAATAGTCAATTTAGTCATTTCAAATTAGCTTTATAACAACAATTACAAAATCAATCTTGTGGGGTAGCCAATCTTCTTAAAGCAGTCTTCAAAGTAGTTACAAATAATATCTATCCATCCGTTTTCTTTTGCTTTGTCCAGGGCCGGGTCACGGGGTTGAGGAAGCAAGTCTAAGCAGAGATGCCCAGACTCCCCTCTCCACCTGCACTTCCTCCATCTCTTCCAGGAGATCCCAAGCCTCAGGCCAGCTGAAATACAGAGCCAGCATGTCCTGCGATTTCCTTGGGTCCTTCTCCCAGTGAGATGTACCCGGAAAATCTCCCCAGGGAGGCGTTCAACTGGCATCCTGAACAGTTGCCCGAACCATCTCAGCTGGCTCCTCTCAATATGAAGGAGCTCTTCTACTCCTGTGTAACTGAGCTCCTCACCCTCTATCTACGGGAGTGCCCGGCCACCTTGCGGAGGAAACTCATTTATGTTGCTTTTATCTATGATCTTGTCCTTTCGCTCAATACCCAAAGCTAGTAGGAAGGTAGATTGACCAGTAAATCAAGAGCTTTGCCTTTCGACTCCTTCTTCACCACAACAGTCCGATACAGTGAACGCATCACTGCAGACGCTGCCTGTCAAGCTTACGCTCCATCCTTCCTTGACTCCTGAACAAGACCCTGAGATACCTGAACTCCTCCACTTGCGGCAAGGACTCTCTACCCACCCGGAGAGGGCAAGCCACCTTTATCCATCAAATAATAATAAAAAAAGTATGTTGTATTAAAAGTTTGGTAACCTCTGTTGTACTTTATTAGATCTCTACCATTAGTTTATGTGTTTGATTTACTTTAAATTCTCTGTTAATTGAAACAAAAAGAAATTTGACCCAAGTGCTGTTGTCTCATCTACAAAGTATATTCTATTTCCAAACACTTTCAAGGCAAGCCATGAACACAACAGCAATTTCTTCAAAAGGATGTTAATAGATAGATTTTCCAAGTGTTAGACCTGCTTTATCTGTAAACAAAAACAACGTCCACACCTCACATACACATTACACACTATTCCTCTGCCATTTTTTGACTGTTACCATAGGAACACCATCTGATACAGTATTCTCTCGCACCTACTGCCACCTCCATCTGTTTACAGTGATCTAAACAGATATCCCATCAGCCCTGGAGACAAACGCAGGCACTCGGATCACAGTTGCGGGATGCACAAATCTTCACCGATAGTTGGCTGCATTGAAAAAGTGAAGTGACAGAAGGAAAGTGGAGGGATTTATAGTGCCGGGGACAATGAGAAAATGGATGAAAGAAGATCTGAAACTCAAAAGCGTGGCTCAGTGCAGACAGCGGCAGAAATGTAACTTTATAATACTGTCAACACTGTCCAAGATCTGGAAATAGATGTTTTGAAGCAAAGTACAGACTGCCAACAGGAGCGACAACTGGAGTGAGTCGAAATGCAAGTCATCTTTTGTTCGGGATAGAGAGGGTTCATTAGCTGCCTAGTGCCGTTGTCGTTGTGTTATTGGGCACGATACTCCACCACCTTGCCTATGATGTGAGTGATAGGTAAAGTTGACACGCTTCTATTGCTACACAAGTTTCCCACCACTGAATATATTGCTTGAGCAGGTCTCTCCAAACAAAGTAATCAATGCAGCCACACGTTTGGTGCTAATTAACCTTGTGTCAGCTGATGTGCTGGATGGTGGAGACATGCTCATTTGTAGCATTTAAGAGAGGTGTCTAAAATTTTCCTGGTGAATCCAAAATAATATCTCAGTTGTTTTTTTTTATACAGATTGATGTCAGTCTGGTCCTCACATCCTCTGCTGTGTCTCAAGCTCGGTCAAACGTGATCGTGCAATCGGATGTGTGTTTTTTCAGTGCCACATGTGAAACAAATAAAATCCAATTTATCTCACCTCAGACATGCTTTACCGTTTGATTGTGCGGAAATCTGAAATGTTTTTCAGCCCCTGTGATATTTTTTTCCTTTATTTTTCCTGATACGAACAAACCACATGTGTCCCCGATTGGCTAATCCACATGTTAATCACGCCAATTGGACAACGGGGAGATTCACAGCTGACCAGACTCACATCTTTGTAAAGTAGGCTGAAGAAGTGTGTGTTCTGGATCCCAGACACGTCCAAAATGGATAAAGCGACAAAAAAATAAATAAAAATTAAAGCTGAACTATGGAATTTTTCTAGCGGGAGGTTTGCTGCCTACTTGTCTTGACTTAAGTTGTTATTGCTTTGGTATTAATTTTATCTCTATGGATTGACATAGGCAACACAACTAGGTCAAATTATGTGTCAGATCTGTGGAGAGGGGACCCCGCTCAGGCAATGAAATTACATCTGCATGGATATAAGTAGGCGGCGGACCCTCCATTAGAACAGTAATAGACACGTCACTAGAAACTTTTCCAGTTCTAAAACACAATAAAAAGACCTGAAATAAAGGGTCGTGTCCTCAGCAGAAGTCTCCCATGAACCAAAGTCACAGTCAAAATTGCAGGGTGAAGATGGAGAGAGTTAATTATGCATTATGAGTTGTTAAGCCAACTTCATTAGCACATGGGCCAAGCTTAAAGAAGAGAGAGATAAGGCTATTATTAATCAGCCGCACACTGTCTTTTAGTATTAATTGTGTTTGATGAACCTGGGGATGCCTTTAAGTGTCTGGTAATCGCTGAGTGATTAGCACAGACCTGAGAGGCAGAGCTGTGCAAATGCCTGGGTTCAAGCAGCTTCACAGGCTGTAAAAATAGGTCTATTCAAAAGCACATGGCAGTCCACAAAGAAACTGCAATGTGGACATAAGCAAGACATATTCTGCAACTAAAGGTGGACTATCTAACTCGGGTGAAGGATTTGCTCTTTTCCAAGGGGATGTTACTACTTTGTATGGCACAGTATGGCATTAAAATGATCCTGCTCCATCGAGACAAGCCAGCGACATCCCCAGGCCACGTTACAAGTCAGATCTGCAGAAATGTGGCCCACTCATGTTAAAATGCAGTATTTCCGAGCAACACATGTAATTAAATAAATGTAAGAAAGATAAGTTGGATGCCATACTGTGGAACATTACAGAGAATATAATTACATCTCCAGTGGTAGTCAACCCCTCACCCGGAAAGTTGCATGAACCTTTAATGAGCTTTTAACCTTGTTATAATGGTCTTCCCTCATCATTAGCATTCTCAGAATTATATTTTGATTGATTCATGCATATTTGAGTAATCCTGTATTGTCCTGCATTCAAGGCTTGAGTTCACCGCCCCCCTACCCTCGCCCACATCCCTGTACTTATTTGAGAATATATGAAAAACTAAGACTCCTGCTCGCTACTGTTTTCATTCAATCAATACCGCGATTTACAATGAACAAAATGTCAAATGACGACCTGCTTATGTTACTCATGTCTACTTCAGCTTTAGTTCTACAAAAACAATTTCTAGATCTTTCAACAAGTGATTTGATCTGTGTGGCCATGTCTGTCGCGTTGAGCAGAGCAGAAGCAGACTTGTTAAATTATAGCACAAGCCAAGAAAAATATAAAGTAATATCGCTGCATAAGCCTCTCAACCAAATGTCTGCATTACTTTTGCTTGAAAAGGCATCTGCAAAGAGCTCAGGGCTCCACTAAATATATATTTTATAAAGATGAACCTTAGAGGCAAGATTCTGCAGGGTATATTGCCAGCTATAGATCTGTAATTTCAACAATAAACATTTTAGTCTCATGGAATTTGAAGTAAAATGACTAGTATGAAAAAAATCTAAATATGATCAGGGATAATAATGTAACGTAAGTTCATGTAATAGTACAACAAACAATAGAAAGCAAAGAGAAATGTGATCTGTGTATAGTCCAGCCGCCCCCTGTTCAACTTTAAATTGTGCAAAATACAGCTACAAAGACATGAAGAAGAAAAATACAACACCCCAAATCTGCATATCCAAAAATGCTGCATGCTACACGCTCCATGCTACAAACTACATGCTGCTCTATTTTAGCAACTTGTTGAGTTGTAACACCATGTCAACCACATCCATTAAGACTCAACTGTGACTTGACTAGAATCTGTTACTCCGTCAGAAAATGTCTTCAAAGATGTAAGTAGTTGTGTTCCCTATAGAGTTATTATTGGAAGCCTGAGTGTTTTTCCCACATGCCACCCACGATGACATGTCGCCATCTTTATATCGCGTCTGGACTTGTTCTGTATTACATTTCAAAAGTTAATCGTGTAATGTGGGCAGCCAACATACAGCAGACATACAGTAGACAGACAGATAAGAGGCTGTGGAAGGTGTCCCATCTGTGGAGAGGAAGTCTGTAATGATAACAATTCATCCCTTTGTCTGCAGCTATTCTTTAGATTGCATTTCTCCTCCTGAACCTCTCCATCTATCAGCTCAAATCCTATTTTCATGACAAACAATACGACACACGCTCTCGCTCCATCACAGCCTCCTGTATCTGTCAGTGCAGAGGTGGAGATGGTGGTGGAGGGAGAGAGGGGGAAAGAGGTGGAAGGAGAGGGTGGAGTGACAGGAAATGAATAGAAAAAAGTGTGAATATCTTGGGAGTTTGAAGGATTACAGAGAAGAGGGTTGAAGTGTCTGTGTGGAGTGGCTGAGTATCTCCCAGCTGAACTCAGAATATAGTTCATTCTATCACTTCTCACACATCTGCTGTTCTACGGCCCATCTGCAAATATCTATCACACCTGTGCTGTCCAATGGGGAAAGGGAGCAGTGTGAGTGTTTAATTGACTTCAGACCACATGGGGACCCGAGCCAGGCAAACATATACCAACCGGCCGTAACTACACTGTGTATTCAGACATCTTCTCTGACTGCTGAGGGAAACAACAGCAGTTTACTTCAAAGTGGAAACAAGCTAGGTTTTTCATCACTACCAGTCACCAGTTTCTTCTTGGTTCCACTTTGGAAATGTAGCGACCACTGCAAACCAAGAACAATTTATAAACTAGCATTACATATTCTCATGCATGCTCACCTGCCCTACTAAAATATACATTATGAAGATGGAGATAGTATTGGTTTTAACAAAATATCGTAATTTATTTAGTAATAAGTGATAGTATTGTTTATAAAATATGCTGAAAAACATGCATTCTTACAAGTGGGCTCGCCTCTCCACAGATATGACCTTGTCTCCATGGAGATTAAGTTTAATCTCCATGTGAAACATTACAAGCAAACAATAACAATACAGAGTCAATATGGAGACACAACAACTTACTGGCTCTCTCTGTCTTCTCTCTCTTCTCACTCCTTTGGGTCTTGTCCGATTTCTGCTGGGGTTTGGGAAGCTCGTGACCCGGCAAACAAGGACACAGGCCATCACACCGAACCGAGATAGTCTTCCCCGAAAGACAGTTCTGGAACTCCAACTTGCACTGTGGAATGTACACAAAATACACAGGATATTTTATGACTCACTACTCCCACAAGGCAAGAGGAGACTCGAGGCTGTGTCCACAATAATGAGATAAGACAAGATTTTGACACCATATATAATAAATAAATTGTGTGGTTCTGTTTTTGGCCACACCATTGTTGAAACAAGAAACAGCTGAAATTGTTTCTCAAGAGATAAAATCAGCACGTAACCCTTTTTCTGACACAAATGCAAACAAATATGGGTTACGAAATCTCCATAAAAAATAATATAACTTTGTAGATAATACTTGGGTGCACTCCTTCAGTCAACAGCATAGACCGTATATACAAATGGACATAGCTAAACAGCTAGCCCCTTGTTCCGAATAGGAAGTGAGCATGGGCAAGCTTCCGGCTCCATTGACTCTGGCTTAATTTCATTTTACATTGAAAAACTGTCACCCCTCTCTCCACAACTGCTGCTGTTTGCTATGTCATTTTGATCTTAAAATGTTCATATTAACCTGCTCTACATGATCCTGGCATTTTTATTCTGCTATTTTGTCCGTAAATAAAGATATGAACATTAATATCAGACAAATCAGGTGCCTTCTTTCACTGAGGTCACTCCAGCGAGCATTAGCAACAAGTATGCCCCTGAACTAAACGTTCCATCAGCTCTAAAAAAGTACATGTATTTATCCAACAATGAATGAATGAATAATGCAGTGAGCTTTATATCTATAAAAGTTTCCAGTTTCCAGTACTGTCCCTCTGAGCAATATAAAGTACAAAAAACACATTGTAAAAGGCACTGCAAATTCAATTCCACGCTAAAAGCAAACTAATAGCATCTTTTCATAAGGCATCGCTTCAATCTCTCCATAGAGATTTTGGAGCTAAGACGTATTTGCTTTAACAGCTTTAAAGATTTATCTTAAATGAACAGACGTGTCCATTAGGCCGTCACAAAGGGGCAGTATAAACGCTGAAGATGCCATGTGTATTTTTATTATACACAACACAACAAAGCTAATGGGATGAGAACAACAAGATGGACTACTTCAGAGCGCAATTTAACAGTATAAATCTCATTTCAGGTAAGTGCAGGTGAAGAAAATGTTTGGACCTGTTGCAATGAAAAAAAAAATCCAATTACAAAAAGCTTCCTGGAGGAATAATGGAGGGCAGAATGAGTTATGTAAATTGTATTTTTGCAGGTGATGACGACAGGCTTTGTCACAGTGGACCGTGACTGTGCATAAAACGTTTACAGAGATAGAGCAAACAAATAGATGTCCTAGAAGTCTGCCTTTCTGCTCCCACAGGTTTCATTTCTCCAGTTCTAATCCATCACCTCCTCCCGTCTCCTCTTTGATAGTGCCGCTAATGTTGCCCAATGAAATTTGTCGACAAAGGAACAGCGCTGGGGCCTGTTGGGAGCATTTTGAATTAGCTGTCTGGAGAAACTGATAAAGAGTGAGCAGACCAGGAAATGAATAACCTCCAGTCACAGTCACACAAATCTTTATGTTCAGATCCTATGGTAAGGTCAGACTACAGGTGAACTGAAAGATAGCACAAGTAATTAGCATAAGTACATTCCCCAAAACAAACTATAGATATAGATATTGAAATTTTTGCTTAGAGATGCACTATGTAACTTTTCCGGTTCTCCATGGAGACAGGCGTTATTGCATTGCATTAAACTTATCTATCCTGTCCTACATTGATTAAATAACATATTTTGCCAACAAATCAAAAATAAAATGCCTTCGAAAATGCATTCTGTGAGCGAGTTCTCCTCTCTGTACCTGCTTCTCTCCATGGAGATAGATTAATTTAATGCCATACTATGAAAGACTTCCAGGCAAAGCAAAATGTCCATGCAGACTATCAGGTACCAGAAAACCTTGACATAAAGTTCAGAACTTGAACTTGAGTTGTATACATTTTTTTGTAGGAAATAAAAGTCCCAAAAACAATAATTTAAAAATACATTTGGTCACAACACCTACCACTGACTTTGAGGAGTAAAAACAGAGAAGCAGTTGTAACAGATGAGAAAAGGAGTAATGGGCTTTACTTAGTGGTCTGAAAACTCTCTGGTGTCCTTTAATAGGATATATTGTGTGTCCGTGTATGTGTGTGCGCGTGTGTGTGTAGTGCAGAGGAGGGAACCATGTAATGTCGTGATAAAACATGAATAAGTGTGACACCAGAGCGTTACTGAGTAGCAGACCCAGAGTTGGACCACAGGGAGCCATCACTTCAGCAGCCGACTCAACCTCCTCCAAATGACTACAGAAAGAGAGGGGAGGGGCGGCCTTCCTCTCAAATGTCATCTTTATTCTTTTATGATGTTACTGCTACCCTCAGGTCTGGCTCAGAGGGCACAGCTCACAGACAGACGGCCTGTCATTAGAAGTGAAGTGTCTGACTCGAGAGGAGCAGATGTCTGACCTCAAATATATGAGGTGTATATACAGTACATAAAGCTACATGTATAATTTGGACCAACTGGCCAAACAATTACTCCAACTTTAATCAAGTTTGAGATTTTGTCATTTCTAATAGACGATATAATACAATATGCTTGATTTTTTTTGTCATAGAAAGGTCTACTGCCAATCCTCTGCCAGTAAAAGTATGTGGTTTGGAGCCAGAGACTTGAATTATGATAACGAATAAGATTGAAATCTTTTTTTAAATTTAAGATGAAAAAAAAAAGGGAATCTATTACAGTACTTGTGATCTCTTAAAATGAGAGGAAAAAATCATGACACATTTTTTTTGTTTTCGCCCAACCCATGGTCTGACTATGGGAAAGACTTGAAGACTTCTGGAAAGTTTTGAGACAATTCTTCTGGAAAATAAAGAAACTTTGCTATAATGATTTAATAAGTGATATACATAAAGCTCACAATAATAAATATGGAACTGCGATATATTGCTGTAGTAAATATAGATGATAAATGATAATATTGAAACCAAATCATAAAGCAGATTCCCCAAAAAGTATTCTAAATGTACAATATAGTTAAAAATAAATAAATAAATATACAGAATACACAGTTAGTACATATAATGAAGATAGAAGTTCATAATTCAATCTTCTACAGCTCAAATCTCATCAAAGTACAGGAAAATAACAAAACATTCCCCATTAGTACAGTGTATTATGTACTGAATGATAAGTCGATATATTATTTATTGTGACTGGCTTACATACAGCTGCTTAACTTCTCCTTCCACTGCTCACACCTTATCTCTTTCATTACTAGAGTTTTTAGCCTCTGCAGAGCCTCCACTCTACATGTTTAAGTCGCTTTAGGCTTTAGCTGTAGCAATTAGCCAGGATTTGGATTTGCCTTCCCTCGCAACTGAGAGTCAATCAGCTGTAGTGCATGTGCAATTAGGTCTGTCACGATAATTACTATATCGATTTATCGTTCAGCACATAATACATGGAACAATAGTTATTGTGGTGACTTTTTCTTTGTACAAGTGGGGTTTTTGTACTTTTCTGAAGATTTGAGCAGTTAAGACCTGAATAAATAACTTGTATGATTCATTAAGTGTTGCATAAATATGTTGCAGCTCATGTTTATTAAAGACACTGTATATATAGAATTGTTTTTTGGGGGAAATCCTGCTTTAGGGTGATTGTATCAAAGGAATAATGGCATTGATTATTATTGTTTATCATATATATTTTCTTCACCAATATATCGTACGTCAAAAATCATGATAAGCGTACCCATATCTCATGAGGTATCAGCAGTGATAAGATACAGCCCAGCTCCAGGTGCAACTTCAAAGTTTGTTTCCTCAGTTTGCATTTTCCAGACATCTAATCAAAAATCCAAACTAATGAGTATGATATTTCTTCCAGTTTCACATGGCAACTTTGCTATTATTTTGTCAGATTCAATAACAGTAATTATGAAGCGTTTTCAGTCATACACAGTGCAGTTTGTGTGGGAGGAATGTGACAGCTGACTTGGTGTTGCTTCAATCAACACGCGAGTACAACTGTAATCAATGCGAACATTTCAGATGTGACAAGAAGACAAAAGATGCATTAATTACACTCTGCAGAATTTGAACTTGTCAAAATGACAAAAGTCAAAATGATAGGCTTACCTTGGAGGAGTAGGTGTGTCCGTCAGATCCACAGACAGGGGTTGACTGCTGAGTCGAGCAAAGCCTACATTTCCCATGAGCACCTGCTTCTGCTCTGTGCTTGTGTCCTGAGCTTCCTTTCCTGGCTTTTACACTGGAAAAGAGGAGAAACACGTACGTTTAAAATGTACTCAACAAAATTATTCACACATTTGCTCAAAACTTGGCACTGTATGAATTGAAGTGTTGAAATTCACATAATATCAAGAGAGAACTGTAGGAGCAGACAGAGAACTTCAAATTGTCAGTTGAAATAATTGCTTCTTGAACAGTATAATTTTAGTAGCGTGTACTGCTGTCATCTCTTGTAATATTATAATCATTTTTCAAAAACAATAACGCTAGTATCATTATTCTACTGATTCTACTTCAACTACACTTAACCTTCTACAACTACCCACACTGCTACCAACTGACACACATTTGGCATACATTTAAATGATGAAAATACCCAGAACTAAACTTAAATGAACTGGTCTGCAAATATATACTATGAATCATTTATCTCCAGACTTAAACCATTTTGATTTCAGATTTCATCACTATGTTGCTACTTCATTAAACGTAGGATAGTTGAGAAGTTAATTGAATAAGTCCCTAAATGCTTGATACACTTCAGCTATTTCAGAAAACACTAACAACTTGGAAAAAAAGATATGAAAAACTTGAGTAAAGTGAGTGTTCTCAGAGTTATTCAACTAAAGGTCAAATATGATTCTAAAAAAGTACTTCTATCCACCACTGCCTCACTACTGACTAAACCCTACCTGCTCTGCATTCAAGTCCAAATGCATGGAACAGTGAGTAATTAACATGAATCAAGATTAACATCTGATAAGGCCAGGTGCACATTTTCAGCCAATCAACCCTCAGCTCGTCCACAGCCTATCTATCTCCTTTTAACCATCACTTAATCAGGTAAATCGCTCCCAGAGTGCATTTGGGCTTCCATATGGCACACATTTTCTAAAGTGGCATCAGATTAGAGAAGATGGAGAGGAGCGGGACAGTCTGCTCACATCTTCAAGCTCACATCTCCTACATCGATGGTGCTTGATGAAACTCAGCCGAGCGCACAAGTGTGTAGAACAGAAGATAACGCGCTGAATCCCAGAGCCGCTCCCTTCACTCTGAGTCGACTTCACAAATGACATACTTTTCCTATAATATGAATACCTGAGCAAGAAACTAACTTTTTATAAAGACTGCTCTGTTGAGATTTGTGGGACATTTTTTACCATTTAATTGACAGTGAAAGTTTACATAGAAAGAGGCATATGAGAGGAAACAGAGAATCAAAGCCTGCAAATAGAGTCAGGAAAATCAATCCATGCACTATGCTACCATACACCTCCACAGTAGCACGCATCTGATGCAGATTTTGACTCTAGAATACATTATTATTGGCATAGGCTATATAAGTATATTTAAATCATGAAAATACCCAACTTAATACAAAACTTTAAGAAAGCGCATGTGCGGTTTTGTCTCCTCAGATCACAGACTGTTTAAAGAGAGTGCGATGTCACCCACAGTGTTCAGCTCCAGTCAAATGAAGTTCATCGAAGCTACTGGTTATAGCAGCAAATTTGGAGCTGAGTTCTATATTTGGAATTTCGACCACGAGTATCATAGCAACCAAAGAGCCAATCCAGAGAGAGGCTGAGGAAGGTAATGCCTCTTCTCTCCTGCACCACTGGTTTAACACAGAGCAGGCGCTTAGCAACACTGCCAATCAAACCTGTTGTTAACGTTAGCGGAAGCAACCTCGAGGAAACAAGGTGCCTGATTTGTCTGTTATTAATGTTCATATCTTGATTTACCGACACAATAGCAAAATACAAACCCCAGGATCATGTAGAGTGAGTCAATATGAACATTGAGGCTCACTCCAGCAGTTACAGAGAGACGGGTAGCAATTTTTCAATGTAAAATGCACTAGAGCCAGAGTCGATGGAGCTGGAAGCGCGGCCATGATTACTTCCTATTTGGAACACCGCGGCTAGCAGGTTAGCTATGTCCATTTATATATACAGTCTATGCATCAGATACAAATTCAAATACTGCTGTTACTGATAACAATTAGTATTGCTGATTTATTCTTAATTCCAAAAACATTGGACATAATCGGACATGATGAGGGATTGCCAGTTTCCATGTCTAAATCCAGCTGGTTAAAACCTAAAATGACTCTCTTTGGTCTGAATACTCATAACCTAAACTCTAACACCTGCAGCCAATCATGAATCAGTGCCACTCCTTCTGCATATATGTTGTTCATACACTGAGAATACGCAAACTTGTATACTCTGTGTACATGCAGGTTGTAATAGAGATTGTAAATGTAGAAGCACTGGCAACACAGAGATCCTTTAAATGAACTGAACTGCAAAGCAAGGAAAACAACATATTAATTATCAAAGTTAACTTAAGCCTTTTTGCATTTTATGTTGGTGCACTTTCATTAAACACAGCATTGTGGAGAATTTAATTAAATAAGACCATACATACTTTTGAGGTGACATTTTCATCAACTTACAAAACAGCAACAACTTGGCAGAGTTGTTTCCTGTCAGCGCAAGATTGTTTTGTCTAATTAGCTGATAATTAATAAGGGTGAAACAACTGGCTCATTCGAGGAAAAATAATGAGGAATTTTTTCTATTTTGTCAATAAACTTTCCACAATTTTTATATAAAACTTACACATATGGTTCAACTCCTGTATTGTTAAAAGGCCTGTACTTGACTTTTTTGCATATATTTGATCAAACTTTGTCTAGTACAGATGTATTTTATAAGCAGCTCTTGTGCTCTTGACTCAATAAGTCAGCTGTGAACTGTCTGCACCTAAATATAAAGCGTTTTATTGTCACAGTAAGTGGAAGTGGGCAGTTAGCATGATTGTTATCGTTGATTGTTATCGTTGGTGTGATGGCCAAACTCTGTCCTGGTCTCTGAAAGTTGTGAAAACTTCTTTTAAAATCATCATGTTACGCTTGTGTCTGCTCTATAGTGAAAGTCTATGACACCCGTAGATCACTATGTTAAAATTTGCACATTTTAAATCACAATATTCGTCTAAAATGACTTAATAAAAGAAACTAGTCCGCTGAATTCTGCGTTACAAAACTGCAATGGGAGCTGATGTCACTGTAAATATCACACCAAAGAATCGGCACTTCAGATGGATAGCTGCAGATCATCGTTTTCATTTGTACCAAAATGACGATGCAACGCTGCCAAATCCTGTGCATATCACCGATTAAGAAAATGAAATTGGAAAAGGAAGTAAGTACGGAGCAGTGGGCATCTTGAAAGCGATTAAAGATTGCTCAAACATGCACAAATCACTCCAAATACAACTTCGGGTGAGTAAATGGTGGGGGGAGACAACTGTAACATTTTGAATAACAGATCTGCTTTAAAATGAGCTGAGTATTTTCAAGACAGTAAAAACCATCTATGCCGCCTTTAATAACCAGTGAACTCCTCTCCCTTATGACACATGCCCTGGATCCCCTGCAGTGTATCTCTATGGTGCTGTAATTGTAAATGACTGCTATTTGACGGTGCTACAGCCACTCTCAGCAGGCAGCAGGTCTACAGGAATTAACAGCGCCAGCCTCCATAATGACTGCTGAGTCCTAACCTGCTACTGCTACTGCCAGTCCAACCCTGCAGCCAAATACTATCAGGAGCTCAAATGAGTTGCATTAAGTTCACTAGCACACACACTGGTATATATTTTAAATAGATGGACAGAGGGCTTCTTCAGTACAGCAGAGTATTCAGTCTATACATTATTTAAATTCATGAACTGATATAATAATAAAAAAACAGATTAACAGCAAAGCAAGGTCAATAACATAACATAAAATAATATAAAGTAAATTTATCGTAAATAGGGTTGTCAAAAAAATCTATGACCAGATGCTCGATATTAAAATGATTGAAACTAGATTTGAACAAATATCGATACAGGAAAAACATAACATTAATAGGACAAATTTGACCTATACCGAAAAGATTTTTAGTACTTAATAATAAAAGTAGAAGAGCATATTCACATTCAAAAAAACTACCATTTTGTGTTAAATGTGTTCAACTCTATTTGTTTTGTTTTTTCCTTTCTTTTAACGTGATATTAGAGACAATACAAACCATAAAATACATGAGTTGACTTAGGGAAGGAATAGGGAGTGTAAGAGTGTGTATGCGTGCGAGTATGGGTAGATAAGTAATAAATAAAAGATAGTGTTTGGATGCGTGTGTGTGCGTGTATGGGTAGGTAAATAATAAAAATAAATGAATTAATAGATTTAAAAATTGAAGAAATAAAAGGGAAAGGGTGGAAAATTTAGAAAGAAGAGAGAAAAAAAATTGTCAGGTTCCAATTTTTTTCTTCTTTTTTTATATACTCCCTTTTCTCCTTCCTTCCCTCTCCTTCTGCGTTAAACTCCATTGCATAAATAGGGGTTTAATTATCAGTGAGGTGTTGAAATCAGTATAAAGCATTGTTCATTTTCCGCAGTATCCAAAATTATCAAAGCAAAGTAGCAGTAGTAGTAGTATCGTGAAAACACCAGTGAAATAATGTTATTATTTGGATGGTTTAAACATGCTGGTTTCACTGCTGTCACAACCACTGGCGCTCTAAAAATCCTCATCTTTCATCATAATTTATAGATAATGGATTCTGACCCATAGAAGGAATCCTACACATCAACAATGCATTACCTAATTAAAAGTGTCTGCATTATTTTCCAGTGAACAATGCGCTTTGCCCTTTGTCAGGGACTCAGACTCCATGCTAATTATGGCAACTAATTCAACTCTGAGATGGAATAATAATACAGTCCACTGGTTTAGCAAGTGTTGTTGTGAAAATGGCAAAATAAATAAATAAATAAATTGCATATGAACAGAAGTTATAATTAATGCAGTACAAAAGCAAGAGAGTCTCAAAAGCAAATGACTTGAAAAAAATCAATTAGAGCTGGAGTGACAGAACGCACTCTTAGGTCTTTTGGGACAATGTTTGTTCATCAGTAAAATTAAAAATATCAGAAATTGGTGGTGTGGCAAAGGTTGAGTGCAAAAACAAAGCTGAAGACAAATCATGTTTTTCAGAGTTGAAGGAGCAGAAAGATACACACAATTTGACAGATAACAGTACGACTCAAAGTAATAGCCACAGTCTATATCAGGGTGGGCAAACTTTTTGACACAATGGGTTCTAAAATTTGACAGAGGGGTCGGGCCAGGAGATATATATATATATATATATATATATATATATATATATATATATATATATAAAACATTAGAGATTTGGCCTGTAACATGTGGCAAAGCATGAATATGCGAGTCTCATTGTACAAATAGTTTTTCAAATACATTGATTAAATTGATAATTAATTTATTAAATTTCAGTTAAATAAACACAGCAGAAAAACTCACATTCAGTTTTATCAAGTGCCAAAAGATCAACAACTTGTTGAAAAGGTAAATTGAACAAGGTTTATGCTTAGCTATTTTAATATATTATATATTTGGTCACGTTCGGCGGGCCGGATTAACAAGCCCAAAGCACCGAGTGTGGCCCCCGGGCCATTTGCCCATGTCTGGTTTAAGCAATCAGAACTGTGTACATGCACGTGAATTGTGTCTGCATGTTCTATAGAATTTTTGATGTGGATGACAGAGGTAGAGGTATTTTATTTTCATTTAAGAACTCAGTGCTACTTCTCTTATTTTCTAATTTTTAAACTTTTTCCCACAACATACACACACACACACACACACTCACACACATGCATACATACAGATATAAAGAGCCGCATTTCAAATAGGATCTGAGAATGGTTATGCTTCTGGCTCTGTCAACTGTGGCTCCAATGCACTTTACATTGGAAAACTTTACATTGGAAAACTGGTCTCAGATTGATCCACTTTAAGTAATCCTGATTTTTATTTGGCTATTTCGTTTGTAAATTAAGATTTGAACATTAATAAAAGACAAACCAAGCACTTTCTTTTTCCAAGGTTGTTTCCGCTAGCAATAGCAACAGGTTTGATTGACAACGTTGACAAGCGCCCGCTCCCTGCTAACCATCAGAGTGGACGAGAAGGCGCTACCTTCAACAGCCTCGCTTTGGATTGGCTCTTTGGTTCCTGTGATACTTACGGTTGGAATTCCTAATATGGAACTTGGCTTCAAATTCTCCCCTGTAGCTGCTAACATTGATGAGCTTCATTTGACTGGAGCTGAACCCTATGGGTGACGTAGTCCACTTCTTCATACAGTTTATGGCCGTAACCCACGCCAAAACAAGAGCAAAACAACATCAGTCTCAACTCACTAGAACCAGTCTCCAAACTGACCCTCGCTTCCCCTTTTAAGTAATTGTGTCAATATGATAACAAGCATAATAAACCCCCATTGTTTTATTACTATGGGATATGGTTAAAAGTGCACTGTAACATTTCTAGTGGCGGGTGTTCCTTGTTTCCATGGAAATGTTATTACTTTGTCTACAATGTTCCACAGTAAAGATTAAACCAATCTGTCACAAGAGAGACAGGCAGGTTACCACACCACGCTATATTACAATTCAGATCTGGGGAGAAGTATAAGGAATTATTGTATTTTTGAACAAATGTCACGAATAAATGCTAGATGGATATGTTTAATGTCATACCATGGAACATTCCAGGCAAAGCAATAACATCCCCATGGAGACAAGTAGGTAGTGGACCCTCCACCAGAGATGCTGAGCAGTGCACCTTTAAGTGGGCAATCAGTCTAATTACAAACTTCATAAATATGTTTGTATAAAGAAAGAGCACATTTGTGATTGGCTCTTACCTGTGACCTGGTTGCTTGTGATTGGTACAGATGGCTGTCTGGTAGTCATGGCTTATGCAGATCTTGTGAGGAGGACATTTTACCTTCAGACAAGGATCTTGCTTAGTTACATCTGGACCTACAGCGAGAGGAAGAGACAGGACTTTAGGTGTAAAAATAAACTCATAGCATCAGCATAAAGCATGGAGCTGTATAGGGCTCCAGCTGACAGCACGGAAAATAACGAGACAGAGAAAGAAGCAATGTATGAACAAGGCAGAGGTTTTCAAACTCTTCAGATCAGACCATCTCAAAACTTTATCAAGCTAAATCAGTCTAAATCTCTACAATAGCAAAAACAACTGGACAAGGATTAAAATAAGGGTGTAATCATTCTTGTGGTGCTGATTTAAGTCCAGTTTAGTCGTGTTGTGGACTGGTTTGGTCATGTTCTAGTTTTAGTTTAGTTCTAGGTTAAGTCACAGTTTTTATGTGGTTTATGCAAATGTGTGAAGGCAGTTTAAAACAACAGCTCATCTAATTTAAGCCAGGACAAATGCCACATATGTATAAATACACCAAACTAGGCCTAAACCAACATTTTAACAGGACTAGAAATACTGAAATGTGTTTAAAAATATGACTTGAATAGCACCAGCAGAAAATACACTCAACCCCACAGTTTGAGAACCACGGACTAAACGTGAGTATTCAAGTAGGCTAGTTAATGAGGCTTTTTTTTTTTACAGAATCAGAGCCGCCATTTTGGTTCAAATCAATCTCTCAGTGACATTATCGAAGTGGCCGCGCGGCACAGTTGGCTCGTGTCTAAGGTGACGAAGGATCAAAGCAGCTCATTGACTCTGGCCATTGTGTCGCTTCACACTGAGCTAACGGCAAAAGCACTTTCATTTGACAGGAGGGAGAGCAAAAGTACCAGAGGTGGCAGTAAAAGGGAGAGGAGAGAGCTTTTACTGCAAATGAAGTGAGAGACAGGCCCTGGACCCCAGGCAGACCGACACTATTCCCTGTCTAGTCAATGTGCTTGGCTAAATGCACAAAAAAATCCCTCATTAAAAGCCACTAAAGAGACTAAACACACAAAGATAGATCAAAGATGGAGTGAGTTTTGTACTGAGGAGAGTGGATGGAAAATTATAGCTAATCCCATGTTAATTAAGAGCTGAGAGAAGTGTATAGATCAAAGGCCTGCATTATGTACAGCTAATTAGCATGTGGCGGCTAACATCTTAAAGCAGTGGCCTCGTCTCCATTAGCGACCTAATGGGACGTGAGTGCACCACAGCTGGTGTCTCATATATATTCATATACAGATATATCCATTGACCTCAACTCATGTTTACACCCTGCTCTGTCTGCAATACACAGGGACGACTAGTCTACGCGAGTCAGTAGTTGGGCATAACAGCAGCTCAGTTAGTAGAGTGTTGGCCCATGGATAGGAAGGTTGGAGGTTTGAATCCCGCTCTTGACACAAACACCATTGTTAAAGTGGTCAGATCCACTGACCCACAAATTGGTGGTGTGATTCCAACTCAACAGATGAATGCTGTTATTGTGTCCTTGGGCAAGACACTTAACCCACCTTACCCCCAGTGTCTGTGTACATTGGTGTATTAATGTGTGTGTGAACGGGTGAGTGGTTCCATGTAAAGTTCCTTGAAGGTGGAAGAGCACTACATTACAATGTGACCATGACCATTTTTCTGCACAAATATCTATAACAATGTTTTTATTATTATTATTACTAGCAGTAGTAGTAAACAAAACAGTTGTATACAAGTAGTTGAGATAAAGTTTACGATATGGGTTACTACATGACTAGTTCAGTGGTGCTAACAAACTGAATTGCTTTGTATTAGAAACACAAGTAGTAGGCTATAGTGGTAGTAGAAAACATAGCGGCAGGTTGAAGTAGCATGAATATGTTTTGCATATATTAACATCTAACTAACAACAGATATTTTTATTTTGATTAAGCATAAAGCTATACTAGAAGGGTGACTACATTTTCAAAATCAAAAACTGGGACACATCTGGGTTGGGGTGTTTGCTGATAATAAAATTGTGAAATGTCTGCATAATTAAAATTATTATTATGCACTTGGTCCATTCATGACTTATTCACGTATCTTGTTGTGAGTCTTGTCAGTACAAGTATATTTCTACATTTTTTGTGTTCTGCTCATTTTCAAGCACATTTTTCAGTATTTTCGCTGACAATTTTGCACCTCTTTATTTTTGGCAGGCATCAAATTGGTCAAAAATAGGGACACCTGGGAGGTTTCTTGTGTAAAACTTGGACAAATCACTGGTTTTGAATAAATCTGCTGGGACAGGAGACACAGGGCTCAAATAAATAGGGATGTCTGGTCACCCAAAGCTAGACGGTTGATCCTCATTCTGCCAAAATCCCCACATCTAAGTTGACTGACAAGCCAACTGATATAGACATAAATGGTCGTAGTCTTGAAGGAATTCTCGACATAATAATTGAATGGGTAAAGAACTATGAAAAACAAGAGATACATGACATGTTCTTTTCTTACTATGGCAGATATCATACAGACATGCTAGCTGAAGTCAGAAAAATACGAATAAAAGTATAGTTACAGTCCAACACCTCTTGATATTACACAAAATCAATGGGCTCGTGGTAGTAAAGAGCCCATAGCTGCGGAAACTTAGCACGAGACAAAATCCTTCGTCCTATTTAGCTGTGTGTTCCTATCTCGTCTTATTTGTGCCGTGTCCTCTGCTCCGTGCATCGATCAGTGTCAGGGGAAAACCTATCTTACCTCACTTTGCTTCAAAATGGCTTTATCGCCCAACGGAAATGAGAGATGAAGGAAAAGCTGACAGGTGCCTATCTGGTATCTGGTTAGTACCGGATTGGAGTACAATTTAGGATTTAGACTGTGACCTCCGCTGTCACCCCAATAGGAAATATATTGGCACTTACAAACAAGCAGACGGTTTCTATGTAAAACTTTGTCGGCCATGATGGAATGTGAGATGAGGGATTTATAGATGGAGAAAAGGAGCGAATAGAAGAATAGTACGGTAAAGTCACACAAAGCGACTATTACTGTCTCCCTGACAACCAACAGGAAGTATTACACAATATGATTACTATCTTATGTTTGCAAAGCCACATTTTAGCATAAGCATTAGTTTTTAGAATTTTTATTTTCATTCTACTATATACAGTGTGTCATACTGTGGAATTGATAGTATTTGCTAATTGTGTAATAAGGTCTAAAATTGAGTTTTTAAACAATTCAATAGAAAGATTGTCTACACTACTATACACCAAGGTTTAATTTGATTCTTTCTTTGTACTTTCCAATTGAGACCATAGACTGCATAAAGAAAAGGACTAAGGGAATGTGACATCACCCATAGCGGCTCCAGTCAAATGAAGCTCATCGAGGCAGTTTTGGAGCGAAGTGCCATATTTGGAATTCCGACCATGAGTATTATAGCAGCCAAAGAGCCAATCTGAAGTGAGGCTGTTGAAGGTAATTCCCATTCCCACCCACACCACTGGTTTAGCACGGAGCGGGTGCTTAGCTATACTGTCAGTCAAACCTGTTACTAACGCGAGCAGGGGCGACCTCGGGGAAAGAAGCCACCTGAATTGTCTGTTATTAATGTTCATATCTTGATTTACGGCGGCTAGCAGCTGAGCTATGTTCATTTATATATACAGTCTGTGGTTGTGACTTACAAACTGATAACCTTGCAGACATCCATACTTAGTAGTTGTTAAGAATTCATTGGCCATTTGATAAAGCTTCAGTTCAGAGGTTGTGTTAATATTGTAGTGAAAAATGTCTTTCAAACCACCATTCAAATGCAAACCCAAGGCAGCACTGCTTCTAAGTTCTCGTCAAGTCTCTAAGGAGCCATTGTTCTGCCTCTTTCTTAGGTAAGACTTTATTCTTGTGCATGATTGTGTGAATATTATTTTTATGCATGATTATGTGAGTATCAATAGAAGCTGTTGTGTGAATTCACTCACTGCCAGTGCACTAAAGTCCCCTCTTAACACTGTGTAAACCATTGAAACCTTATTAATTTATGTAAATGAGTGAGGTTGCCAGACACAGATAAGACGTTTCCAAATGAGCAGGTGTGGAGGATTCGCCCTGTGTCTGTCTGTTTAGAGTGTGATGAGTAAATATTCACTCAAAATACACTTTGCTGGAGTCAAACTTGCGCTGTGCAAAGTGTGAGCAGGTTTAGTTTGATTCACAGAGTTTTGGATAAAATGAAGCAAATGTTTACGAATATTGCAATAGAAATCAGGATTATATGAGATAAATATAAAGTTTTGGGGTAATCTGTCATGTTTCTTGCAATGAAGACATGTCCTTAGAGATGGATTGGTAAGACATTTTTTTTTAAAGCAAACTTACAATGCAAAAGCGACTTTTCAGCACGTTTAACCATGTTATAGCTGTCTCTCCTTTTCATTTCCTCTCTCAAAGTTGCATTTGGAGTGATTTGTGCATGTTTGAGCAATCTTTAATCGCATATTTTCAAGATGTCATATTGCCGATCAGTCTCTATATTCATCGCCACCGGCATACACCCACTGCTCTGTATTTACTTTGTTCTCCAATTTTAGTTTCTTGATCTATAATACTCGTAGGATTTGGCAACATCACGTAGTCATTTTGGTACAACTGAAAAAAAGAATCTGCTACTCGCTAGTGTGGTCTGCAGCTATTCATATGAGGGGCCGACAACTTCACGGCTCTTCGATGTGATGACGTTTATGGCAATGTCACCAACATAATGATCCACAGGTGTCGCAGATTATAACTGTATAGCAGGCTCAAGCGTAACAGGTCGGCTTTAAAAAACAAGTTGTGGGACGAGGGCTGAGTCACTAACAGACAAATGTATTAGTCACATTTTAATATGAAAATGCATTTGAGTGAAAGCATTTTACTGTCACATTAGGCTAAAATCTGTCCAGGTTCTGTCAGATAATATTCGAAAAACAAAATATTAAAATCACAATAATCAAATTGTAAAGGCTGAAAATACTATATATAATAAAATGTCTTCTGGAAATAAATAATTCTCTTTGTTGAGTGAAATACTGTTAACTTTCTAGTTCAGATAACACCAAACCTGCTCTGAAATGCTTGCGGTTCTTATTAGTTTCTCATGTTTCAATCTGTTAAGAGACGTTTCGGTTCCTGGACGTTTTTAAAAATGCTCTCTCAACATAATCCTTATCTGCCAATATAAATCAAACAAACTGAATCACACTCGTTTTCACTTTTCACTTCCAGAACTGTATTCAGTGAAAGAGCTGTCTTGTTCTCCCACATTTAAATGAGTTTGTCTGTGGAGTTAACTGTCCGTGGCCATATGTGATGATGACTGATAACCCTAAGCGCTGGGTTGAGGGGGCAGCGGTGAGACAGATGGAGGCGTGGGCTGGGCTGTGACTGGGACAGAGAGCACACAGCAACACAATATCATTAACGAGCGGACACCAAGGTCATGTGTTTGAAGACGGCGTTTTGGCTCAGAAACCGAGCCAGACGGACATGTACTGTAGCACTCATTTGTACAACAGGAACGTTCAGAAGATCATTTAGAGATGACTGAAGCTAGTGTCTGTGTAAAATGCTCTGAAATGACTCGTGTTAGCCAGTGATAGCAAAGACGAACGACACAGCCAATAAACTGCAAAGTGCTTCGATAGTGAAACTGTGGTTAAAGGCAATAGAAAAATACATGAGTGCGTCCATGATTTGTGATCAAATCTAAATTGTGAAATCATGATTAGCACTGTGTTGTTTGCCACGTTGCCCCCTCTATTCAATTGATATGTTATGTTTTTTTTTAGCGAATATGAAAATAGCAAATAGCTGTATCGCTTAGAGCTTTGTTTCTAGTGGCTACTCACCCACACACTGCACTCTCACATTGGACAAGAGGGCAAACCACCAACAGACTTTGAATAAGATTGAGCCAAACTAGCCTTTATACTGCAGTGTAGTGAAGCCACTCCATAAGGGAATGTACCAACACTGTCGCAAGAGCACCTTGGGACCCCAATCTGCTGTGCATCTCCATCTCAAAGCCGCTAACTAGTCCTTTGAAGATAGTGAGGTACAGATCTTAGAAAATAAATGGTTTGAGAGGTGAGTTAAAGAGACAATTCGGGGGCTTAGACATCATTTAGCTCCTATTTATAGCTCCATCCTCAGCCCTAAACCAAATAAGAAAAACAATAGCGCTCGCCCGTATGCTAATAGGTGTGAGAACGGCCATTAGGGGCTTGAATGATTATGCAAAATATGACTCAGGCACAGTTCACATTTCCATAGACCTAGCCAACAAACAGAAAATGTAAACAAATAGCTGCGTTTGTTTCAGTGTAGTTAGCTCCGCCTTTCAGATAGATATAAGGCAGTATCCGCCAGAAATCTGACAGGAACTGCAGAAACGGCTTGGACGAGCAGTGAAACGTCTTCACTCCAAAAAATGTTTCCAGTTGACAGAATTGAATTTTTTTTTTTTTTTTTTTTTTTTACCAAGGATCATACCTGAAAAGCTGAGGGATTACACAGACGGGTGGCTTATATACTGTATTTTGTGAATAATATCCCGATAAACCATTTCTATACATGTAAAGCTCTCGTAATATTTTTTGTACTGGGAAAACAAGCCTGACATGCAAACTCATACAAAATAATAAAAAAAATTATATTATGAAACAATACATTTGTTTATGAATTTTGTTACAGCTTTAATAAGAAAACCAGCGTGTGTGTTTGTTAGTGTTTGTCATGTCATTGCCTCTTCTTATAGACAGTGTGTATCTTCTCCCTGGTTGTGGGTGTATCAGTCCATATATTGACTTCTATTACAGATTCAGTCTAAATCCACAGAGCATGGCACCGAGCCGCAGGGCAAACACAGAGACAGAGAGACAGACAGAGAGAAATGGAAGGAGAGGAGAGAGGGAGAGAGAGAAATGGAAGGAGGGGGAGAGAGAGAGAGAGAGAGAGAGATGGAAGGAGGGGGAGAGAGAGAGAGAGAGAGAAATGGAATGAGGGGGAGAGAGAGAGAAATGGAAGGAGGGGGGAGAAAGAGAGAGAGAAATGGAAGGGGGAGAGAGAGAGGGGAATGGAAAGAGGGGGAGAGAGAGAAATGGAAGGACAGGAGAGAGAGAGAGAAATGGAAGGAGAGGAGAGAGAGAGAAATGGAAGGAGGGGGGGAAATGGAAGGAGAGGAGAGAGAGAGAAATGGAAGGAGGAAGAGAGAGAGAAATGGAAGGGGGCAGAGAGAGAGAGAAATGGAAGGAGAGGAGAGAGAGAGGGGAATGGAAGGAGGGGGAGAGAGAGAGAAATGGAAGGACAGGAGAGAGAGAAATGGAAGGAGGGGGAGAGAGGGAGAGAGAGAGAAATGGAAGGAGAGGGGGGGATAGAGAGAGAAATGGAAGGAGATGAGGAGATAGAGAGAGAAATCGAAGGAAGGGGGGAGAGAGGTAGTGAGTGAGTGAGACACAGAGAGAGAGAAACAGAGAAATGGAAGGAGAGGGGGGATAGTGAGTGAGTGAGTTGGAGAGTGAGAGAGAAAAAGAAAGAGAGCTGGAGAGAAAGAGAGAGAGGGAAAAGAGAAAAAAGAGCGAGAGAGGAGAAATGAAAGGAGAGGGGGAGAGAGAATGAGTGAGAGAGAGAGTGACAGAGATGGAAGGAGAGGGAGAGAGAGAAATGAAAGGAGAGACAGAGAGAAATGGAAGCAGAGGGGGAGAGAAAGTTAGTGAGACAAACAGAGGGAGTGACAGAGAAAAAGAAATGGAAGGAGATGGGGGGAGAGAGAGAGAGAGAGAGAGAGAGAGAAATGGAAGGAGAAGCAGAAGGGGAAAAATCACCAGACCTTCTGAAGAGTGCTGTGCCTGACAGTCTAATATAATCCACTGTGCTGTTATTAAAGTGGCATATATAACCCTGCTAGGGCTGGTCATATTGACACAAATTAATATCTAAATATTTATTTTCATTTGATCAATAATGATATTCAGGCAATATTTTACCAATGTATCAGGAGAGATTTAAGGACCCATGTTTGGAAAATTACACAAGACCATTTTTTGTTCAATTTTTAATTGTTTTACAGACTATGCTTAATAATTGAATTTTGCATACCTCCAAAACATCTTGCACCACAACTAATCTTAATAATTAAGAAGAAATATTTAAATAGACATGATCACTCCATTACTTGCCCACTAAACATACTAAAAGCTTTAAAACGTCCTTTGTGAGGAACAGCCTATTCAGTAGAAGTTCTTTTGTGGTTTCCAAGGGTACTTTTGGTAGTTATTTTTGAACTTTTGAACGAGCAAAAATTTAACATTCAAAAATTCAAAAATCTGTTTCCTCAGACATGCAAAAAGCTACACATATCCAAAAGTAGAAGCACTTTGAGGAGAAGCTTTCAATACAGAAATGGCCCTATTTGAGAAAAGGACAAAGACTCATCCCCTGTTATTTTTCTGGTTACTCACGGCTGAAGTTGGTTAGTTTGTTCCTTTATTGCAGACACACAAAATTTTAAATGGGAACTTTGAATTTGAAGACTATTTCCAGATAGGTTGTACAATTTTCTTCTTCATACAGTTTCAAATTCAAAATAATTTTCTAGATTCAGACTAAAAAAAAACAACAAACCAAAAACAGCTCCCAAAATCAGAACTTTCCGTGCTAAGAATGCAAAATAAAATCTTCAATAATTATTTGATATTCATTTTACTGAAAGCTCTCCTCTCTACCTCCACTACACGCTACTCCATCAATTTGTCAGCACAAATACTGCTCCACTTGGGCGCAAACACCATTTAACGCTATGCTGCTCTCAAGTGTATTACCCACCACAAAGTTTACTTCAATTACACCTGGCCTTTTGAGCACTTTTGTACCTGTAGCAGCCGTTAAGAGGCAGAGAAATTGCTGTACCAGAGGAGGCTAAGATGAAGCACTGCTCTGGCTGTGTGTTCTGGCTGTGAAGGGGGCCAGAGAGGAGGGCAGTGATTGGATAATAAAGACAGACCATAATAGTCACACTGCCAACAAGCCAAGCCGCCCTGTCAGGGAGGAGAGTCTGACCCCAAATTAATTGCAGCTGAGATAGACATGGGTCAGTGGGCTGCTGTTGTGGCGCCATATTATGTTCCCATAATCCTTTGTGTGTGCTCTCCACGGCCTCTTTTCAAATGGCAAACAAACTGAATGAAATAAACCGCAACTGAAATGAGCATCCCCCAAAGTACAATGCCCTACAACTGTTATTAGGAAAACGAGCTTCACTTTTGGGCCCATGATAAACTAATTAAAAAGGTGTTTTGTATTTTTCACCTCAGGGGCTGAAGCAAAACAAATGATTGAGAGTGGAGAGAACAGCCAATCTAAAACTATTTAAAAGTGAAACTGATCTTTGGAATTTGAACTTTTTTGTTGTGGCTTTTGCCATTATTTCAAAAGAAAAACACAAATTGATCTAAAAAAAATAAAATAAAAATCACATTGATCTCTTGCAAATAGTAACATTTTGTCCTTGGCCAACAGGGCTGCGCAATTCAGTGCTTTGGAATCAAAATGAAATTTAAATAGTTGCAATTATGAAATCACAAAGGCTGCTGTAATGCCCTCTGCAAACAACATCTTAACCACTTGCTAACCTTGTAATCCACAGTCTATACACATTTTCAAATGTATGAGATTCTTGTAATAGTTTAGCAGTTCGTTTTATTTCATTTTTTTTCTCAAATGTGAATTGAATCATACTGAGAATTCATATTGAGAACTGATTTTGTGCTGTTAAATAAGTCTCTCTCAAATAACATTACAGTCACAAGATGGCTAGTATCAGCCAACAGTTTTTCAATTCACTCTCACCTTTTTTTGTTGAAAATCAAACTCCTAAACAGGACCATGAACGCCCATATTGATCACAGGCTCCTGAAAATGTGCTGTTTAATCCATTTAGTGTTTTTTTTCTTGAGTTTTCAGACCATCTTAAAACTTATTTGGCGGTGTTTGCTTATGTGTGCATTGTATCGTCATGGTAATTACTGAACATTCCACCATACACATATATGTAGAACACCCCAGTACACAAGTTACTGCCCTCCTCCACTTTTTTTTGGGAATTTGTACTGTTTGTTCCATCAGGGCCACCGTAGCTATAAATGACAGCGAAGTAATGAGTGATGAAAAGAGCAAACAGAGAGCGCCGTGGGGACAACGCTGCATAGAAAAGATTCGTCATGCAGAAAATTAATTATTGAAAACATGAACAAATCATATTATTGTGGGTGTAACTGAGGAAAGAGACGATAACAGGCTTTTTCAGGATGTTTGTGGGGAAAAAATATCGGGGGAAGAAAACTATTGGCTTATTGCACTTAAACTGTATATTCCTCTCACGAGCTGTGGCAGTGTGTTTTTTGTGTGCCTTTGCCGCAGCATTTTAAAAGCAGCCATATGAAAGCAAATAATCAGGCCTTTGAAGACGGCTTCAAAGCTAAAGAGGCAAAGATCCACTTAAGGACGACACAAGCCCGGGACAAGAGGGTTTGTTCTACCAGCTAATTGTCACACTCTAAATATACAACCCGTTTGGCTTCGGATGTCAACAAGGACGATCTCCACGCGATACGGGCCATATTAAAAAGACAGTATAATAGGGCTATCAATGACTAAAGAAAGTCGTGCTTGACTAAAGACATGTCCTATGGGTTGATTTGTCAGGTAAAAAGGGGGCGTGGCAAAAGCTCTCAAAACTATTACGTATGTCTAGGTATCTGACCCAAATAAGCCTGTCATGGTAACACATTTTAAAGGGCGATATATAGCTTAAGTAAATATAGACGATTGTTAAAAATATGGACTGAAATACATAAATAACAAAATGCAACACATAAGTAGTTGGTTTGTTTTTATAATGAGTCATAAAAATTCATAATTCAATTGTCTACAGCTCAAATCTCATCGTGGTACAGAAAATTAACCAAATATTTTCCAGTAGTACAAAGTAAAAGTACCCACGATAAATACTGACCCTCAAAAAATACTATTCCATCTGTCAAGTATTGAACGATGAGTTGATATAGTATTTATTGTGACAGGCCTAGACGTTCATGCAAAAACAATAATTTATAAAGAAAAAAGTACAGCAAAACAATGTATTTATAAAGACAGATTAACTTTGCATATAACAAACAACCCCAAATCTTCAGCTCACTCACTCACTACTTCTCTTTTCTGCTGTTGTCTCTCATATAAATCCTAAGATATAAAACATAAGACATGTCCTACCAATTATTTTGTCAACTAAAAAGGGGGCGTGGCAAAAGCTCTGAAAACTATTATGTATCTCTATGTATCCGACTCAAATAGGTCTGTCACGATCGCACATTTTGAAGTTTGATATATCGCGTAAGTAAATATAGCGATGAATGATAATATTGAAACTAATTTATGCCACTGTCACAATTACCCAAGAGCAAATATATCGCAAAAAGTATTCTAAATGTACAATATTCTGAAAAAATAATGAGCTGAAGTAAATAAACAGCAGCTGTAATGAATCATTGAACAATTTTTTTCAACCTTTTACACCTTAAATCTTACCATAAGAAATCCCAGTATTGCAAAGATATTATATTCAACCCCCCAAAATATCGTTCCTACTTTCATATATTGAACAAGTCGATATATCATCTGATTATCGTGACAGGCCTAGTCATAATGGTATCGGCAGAGTGGTTAACATTGTCCAGTTTCAAATGAGTTTAGTAAGATATCGTATCATTTATGTAGCGCTATGGGTTTTCTCCAGCTTAATGAGCTGGGCTGCTTGATTATGGGGAAAAAAATTGATAATTTGTGTCATAATTGAAAGCATAATTATTTGAAACCACTATTTATGTTCTGTTCAAAGTTAACCAGCAGAGGAAGAATAGGCCCGTTCTAATTTATTCTTAAGGTTTTGTGATTAAAAGCCGCTGTAGATTAGACGAGTCACTTAGCTCCCATTTGTGGGGCAGATTGAGAACCAAATTTAATTAGTTATATTTTTGTCTCTTTCATATTTTTGCACTAAATAGGAGCAGTAGTGTTAATCATAATGAAAACTTCGCAAATTCCACAACTTTGTTCATGAATAAGGTGAATTGTATACACCACCGTCTATAACCAGCAAACAACAATAATGATGTTTTTATTTTAATTCAAGTATTCATGAAAGTAATGTCGGTTAATAAAAGTTTTGTGCGAGAGATAACAGAACCCACCTCACTAAATGAAAGATGAACATGTTTTTTTCAGATAAATTTCTGTCAAATCCCACGCCAAATTAAATACATCTCGCTCACAGCAGCACCAGCTCATATTAACTTAAGGCAGACGACAGACAGAGGACAAGTACAGAGATAATAAGACATGAAAATCTTAATAAGTCACAATTTCCCAACAGCACAGCAGACACATTACACGTGTTAATAAAATCCACCTCCTCTTCTCCTCGCCACAAAACAGTTCAGATAACATCCAAGAGCTATTCAAACTTTGGATGTATTATTGAAAAACGAGAATGTTTGTATCTGCATCTGTCGGCTGTTTATTATTCCGGGTCCATTACATAAACTGGTAAATAGGCCCCTCTGAAGTGTGTGGGTTACACAACTTTCACCGTATTGCTTTATCTTGCAAGATCACATTTGTGGAAAAGGTTATGCTTCAGTATTGTACATTTTTATGCTACTGAACACACATAGGTCTCTTGCTTTATGCTCATTGCCTACTAATATCTTTGAAACCTTGAAATCTTTACAGTCCATAGGAGAGTATGCACAGAGAGCATAAAACACAGAATATTCACAACAAAGACATTTGTTTCTGTGTAGAAGCTGCCACAAAGCACTGGTGCAAAGTCAGTTCTGTGCAATATTGCAGTTATATTGAGGTTTAATAGTGAATGTATTTTCTCACTGTTGTGATTGGTTGATTACTCTTAAAGGGGCAGTCCCGTAACTTATTTAAGGGGAGCGGAAGGGGCTAAGGAAGGTCAGAGGGACTGAATCGTTGTACTAAAAAAAGTGAACAACGAGTGAGAAAGTGTGTGGGAGTCTTCTTAAAACCTTTCAGTCAACGACAAAGACAGGGCAACATATACAGTATGAGTACAAGTAAGTAATTCAGACTTTAATTCATACACAACTCTGAAAGAAGTACTAAAACTAATTTGTAATTCTAACCTATGCACCTTCAGCTTACTTTATACATTTACATTATTGTCTGTAGACATTATAATATGCACGTACAGTCAAGTAAACAGACTTTAAGAATGTCTGTGTGTGGGTAGAGTGGCAAAAAAAAATCTGCTCACTACCTATCATTAAAATGAAGTAAAACGTGCTGTTTAAAGAATTACTCAAGTTCAATTAAATTTGCTAAATCATAACAGCTGTCGTCTCTCTAGAGGTTTCACCAAGTTAACAAGTAAGAGTAAAATAGTATCTGGGTAAAGTACTTATAAGTAGGAGTAAATAAGTATAATTGTGTGGGTGTGTCATCTGATTTATAATTTGAAGACAAAACATAAAAACATGCACAGATTAGATGCAAACATATGAAAAAAACACAGAAAACAAATCATATCTGAAGGTAATATTGACTATAAAGCATTTTGTCACTTATAGATTTACAGTGGGAAGAGTGACCGTGACTTTTACTCAAGTATGACTGTTAAAAATATTACTCAATAAATCGTGCTATAAACATGACCTATAGGGTAATATATTTTAGCACCTTCTATATCATATGTGGTATTTATGCCTTGGTTGAAATGTCTCCTTCTATTTACCAAAGGAAAGTCTAGGATGGAGGATTTCAGCCCCTCACAGCCTTTAGCTAAGCCCCTTTAAGCTCTGAGCGCACAGCCACAGGTACACCACTGGATCGAATGGATGAGATCTGTATTCCTGTAAATATCATAATCTACAAATGTTTGCGCTTAGAGACTGAGACGTTCGCAGAGGCCGGGCTGACCTCAGAAATAGCTGCGTGTAACGTGAGGAATGCTTTGATCATTGTGTCAATTAGCCATGAGCAGATTTGGCTCAACCGTCCCGCGGCGAGGTGGTTATCGCTTTCCCCAATACGGACATCAAGAGACAGTGTGAAGAACTAATTACATCCAACTCTGCGCATCATACCTGCTGTTTTATGGGACCATCCGCAGAGAGAAGCCTTTAAATCCATTCAGACTCAATGTAAAGTGAGTCGGCTGGGTCCTTTGGCAGGCAGATCAACACAGAGATCATTACGGAGTGCATCAGAGCTAAGTCAGCTGGAGCGGCAGGCAGCACATTTACCCGTGATTGCGGCGTCGATGAGACACAGTTTTACACACTCTAAATGAAAACTTTCCACATTGAAATAAACCTCCCTCATCACTCACCCTCCTGTACGGGCGCCTTGGATGGAGCTACATGGGGCCGGGATCCACGCTTCTCAGACCTCCCAGACTCAGGTGAGCGCTCTGCAAAAATAAAACACTATATTTCACATAGTTGTAGTGTCATTTTCATAAAACGTACCGCTTCAGAGAGTACACCAAGTATTGTGACTACGATTAGATGTGTGCTGTATGTTTAAAAAGTAGGAGCATGAAATATAGTGAAAAATATAGCCTCACAGAGTAATATCATGTTTATGGAAATATAAACTACAGGTACAACAAGATTTTTTTAATTGACCTCATTCAGCTGGCCAACTTTTGCCTCTAATGCTAGTTGGTTAAGAGGGAATCCCATTCTTTTTAATGGCGCATTCAGGAAAAGTTTCGCCTCAAAACTATGATATAAAGTAGTGTGGATTTGTGTAAAATCTTCTATGTTCATGTGCGTCAACAAGTTAACACCTCCAATTCTCTGGAGGCTTTAAACCGGCTCTGAATAGAATTTATTTGCTGTCAAAATCGCCAGCCCCATCCAAAATAATACAATACAAGTGACAACGGCAGCGCCCATGGCAACTTCTGAAATAAGGTGAATAAAGACAAGATATTTTGCTCTATACAGAGGACAGTCTACTATTACACAAATATTTGCAGCCTTAACTGCACATCCCTAACTCCAAGCATTCTTTCCACAGATCAATTTATTTTTCCTGATTTCTTCATACTATAACATTATACGACCAGAATATACTTTAAAAATATAGTGTGTAATAACTGGCTATATATTATCACAGGTCCATTTCATAAACTGGTAAATAAGCCCTCTGGAGTTTCACCATATGGTTTATCTTGCAAGATCACACTTATGGAAAAAGTTATGCTAAAATATTGTGCATTTCTATGCTATTGAACTCACATAGGTCTCTTGCGTTATGCTTATTGCCTACTAATGTCTTTGAAACCTTGAAATCTTTACGGTCCATAGGAGAGTATGCACAGAGAGCATAAAACAGAATATTTACAACAACGAAGACAAGACAACATATAAGTAAATAAGTACCGTACTAAAACTTTAAAGTTCTAACCTTCAGCTTACTTTATACATTTTTCTTTAAACATTATAGTATACAAGTATAGTAAGGCACTTTAAGAATGTCTGTGTGCAGAGGTGGATAGACTAGTAAAAAAAAGTGGTCCATTATTTCAAAATGAAGTAAAATGTACTGTTTACATGTTTGTACTATAACAAGACAAGATCTTTTGTTCGATGCAGAGGGCATTCTATTACATAAATGATTGCAGCCATTATACAGCCAGAATATGTTTTAAAAATATAGTGCGTCCCACATTACTATTTCTTTAGTGAAAGTAAAGCCAGCCCGGAGCAGACAGAGTAATGCAGTCGGAAATATTAATCTTTTCATGTGGCTTGGCCTTGCAGTCACACAGCTCAACTCGAACTCCCAACAAGCACATCTGATAAAAAGTCTGAGAAGGCTTGAATGTTAAACTACACGGCATTAGCAGAAGTGAGGAGAAATAAATCATTAAAGAGGCTGTACCCGATGTTTGTTGTTGTTCTGCCTTTTCACAGATATATTGTAAAAGTAGCTCAGGAAAATGACACCGCTATGTGTTGTCTGCATCCAATTATGATGCATTTTATCCTCTGTGAACCAGGAAGTAGTGCTGTTAGCAGGCTAGTTATTGTTAGCTTTACTGCTCGGGTCTCTTAAAGTTGTTAAACCGTTTATAAAGTAATTAGGATGCATGGCTCTGAACTGCTGCAAACCATTTAATATGAAGTAGTTCTGTTCTTCATGTTTTTAAGACATATAGTAAAAAGTGGGTACAGCACTTTTAAAATAAGGTTTAACACTCACACAAAAATATGCAACTGAATTCAACATAAATAAAACAACATATCCAAAACCAAAAGAGTATTAGCATATCCATGAGCATGAAAACTGGAGGCTTTCAGGAGTATGCTATTGTAATATGGAAGCACTGTCACAAAGAAAAGTCACTGACAAATAACTGTAATTAAATAAGTGTTAATTAGTCCCTATAATAGTACTGTATAGATCTTACTCTGGCTCTCCTCGGGGCCTCCTCTGCATGTGCCGGTCCTCTTCACATGCATTTAGCTGCAGGGCGTGACTCTGATGGGAAGCTGCCTCTGTTCTGTCTGCTCACATCTTCTGAAGTTTATTTATGCTAATTTACAATCATTGTCGGAGGCTCTGTTGGCTGCAGGGCACGGGGCTCAAATCAAACCGCACACACACACAGAGGAATTCATCGCATGTGATCTGCTGTAGTGTTTGTGTACTTGAGAAAAGGCTTCGTTTAGCAGTGTCCACACATTACACAGCATCGATTCACAGCTTTCCCCCCACGTCTCTGTTGGTTTTGGATAAGCCTTTGTAAACTGGGACCACACAGCAGTAAAAACTCACTCTCCTCTGCTCGCTCGGCCAACTTTTAAATAACCTTTCTGTGTGTTCTTTATTAACTCAAAAACCCACTTGTTTTCTAGTAGCGACCAAGCATAACATTATCAACATTGATTAGTAAGGTAAAAATGCATTCAGTCTCATCATTATAACTTGTTTGCAGGTGTATTTTGGTAACAAAAGTAGTTTTTGAAGGTTGTTCCAGTCTGGGATGCAACGAGCCGGGGATGCACAGTTCAAAACACATGGTCATGATATATTTCATGCAGTTTTGATTTACCTAAAATGTTAAGTAATCACAAATGAACACTTCCTTAAGTTACCGTATGACTTTTATGAAGTAAGCAAAAAAACAAAAAACATGACGTGGTGACGGCCATATTGAAAAAGTGTTACCATATAAATATATTGACTCTAGCTCCTTGAATCCCTGGCTACTACAGAAATCGTTAAAGATATATCCAAGGTGATTCAAAAAACATGTAGCGGCTCATAGTGGTACATAAAGATATCAGAGCACGCAGTTCCACACGTTACAGTTTAGTTTGAAGTGGCTTATAACACAGGAGATACTCATCATGCTATGTCTAAATACAACTTATACTTATTTTGCATCTTGTGTTATTCTCCTTTCTATGACAGACACTATGCATTTGCAGTTATCGTTTTCTTCCAGGTTGGTTTTGTAGCACATAAACATAAGAGTCAAGCTGAAATTGAAGCACTTTTTATTATGTGGCCAACAAAGCGTTCCAAGTGGCAAACATTGTTTACAAAAAGCCACGGGAGCTAGTATGACTATAGCGCCCTGAGCCTCAACTGCATTATTTATTCTCAGAGTTACGGTCATTTCAAAACACGGGCCTGAGGTGCTCAATGTGGTCTGCTATCTTTTAATGTCAAATGGTTTTGGATAAAAGCAAAACAGATAAAAACATTTTGCTGCATGTTGAATGGATGGAAGGTGTGGGACAGTAAGAGGGGTCAGTCCGGGTTGTCAGATTTTCAGAAAGAAAGGAGTGACCATAACCTCGGAGATGGAACAGACCCCAGTCCTACAAAGATGTTAGGACTTATTTATTTATTAAAGTATATCTTATTATTAGGTGTGTAAACAGAAAACAAGCCAAAAAAACAAAAACAAAACTTGTAATAGAAATTTTATAAAATGGTCATACTTATACAGCGCTTTTCTCCCTTCAAGTCACTCAAAGCGATTTACATGAAGTGGTTCCTTCATGTATTGCTTTTACAATTACTCATATTATTCATGAAGTTGCTGTGGGCGCTGCCATCATCATTCGGGTTGTACTATTTTGCATGGGACACAGAATGGGTGCAGTGTCGACTTGTTGGTCACATGAGCATAGAATGTTTTACACAAATGAACCTACTTTATATTATACTTTAGCTCAAAACGTTTCTCAAATTCTCCATTGAAATGAATGGGATTCCAACTTAACTGGAAGTGTGACCACAAAGAAAGTGCAGTTTAACACCATTTAGAGGCAAAAATGGGCTGTGGAATAACATCAATATTCCACACAAGGTGCATCTAATAAAAATGCTCTTAAATGCTCTTAAAAATATGTTCCAGCAAACTAACTCAAACACTGACTAATATGTTTAAATGTTTCTATCCCCGTCTAATAAGAACATAAACTTAGAGAGCTGCATTTAGCACAAACAGTGGATCTTTAGAGTTGGGACGAGGGAGTTGGTGAAATGGCTTGTGAAAAATAAAACAATAATGAGCACTCTACTGAGAACACACAATGATGCCTCTAATCAGTTTGATTGGCAATTGTGGAGTTCCAGATTTCAGAGGCTTTGTTTGTATGAGTTTCTGCCAAAGTCAGGGAGCGTCACAAACGACTTCTGCCAGTGCTGCCAAAAACCATTACCATGACAACCACCAACTCCCCCTGATCCAATTAAAAACAACCATGGGAGGAAACACCTGAGGATTGGACGCTTCCTTTTACAAGTTATTTTAGTTCATTTTTAAGACCCATGATAGAACAGTTGTAGTCTGGTCTGCTGGACTGCCTGGCTCTGATAATGGGACAGTGCTTTCCATCATCCACACAGTTTCAACAACTTCAGCTGACTACACCAAACACATTCAAAAACAATTATCTTCTGGAGTAAAACAAATATTTACAAAATCACATATGCAGATGTATGTAGTACACACAGACTGTCTATATAAATGGATGTAATGAAGTGAGCATGGCCGTGCTTTGGCTCCATCGATTCGACTGTTTCCAATTCACTTTACATTGAAAAACTGTCACCCCTCTCTCTGTAACCGCTGCGTCGTCATTTGGGTCTTAAAATGTTCGTATTGACCCGCTCTACATGAGCCTGGCATTTTTATTTTTCTATTTTGTCCATTAATCAAGACATGAACATTAATAACAGACAAATCAGGCGCCTTCTTTCCCCGAGATCGTTTCCGCTTGCGTTAGCAACAGGTTTAATTGACAGCATTGCTAAGCATTTGCTCCCTGGGAAACCAGCAGTGCGGATGGGAAGGGCTGTTACCTTCAGCAGCCTCGCTCTGGATTGGCTCTTTGGTTGCTATGATACTCATGGTTGGAATTCCAAAGACGGAACTCGGCTCCAAATTCGCTCCTATAACTGCTAGCCTCGAGTTTCATTTGACTAGAGCTGAACGCTATGGGTGACGTCTCACTCCTTTAGTCCACTTCTTTATACAGTCTATGATAGTACATCACTGTCTGTTAGAAGAGAACAGCACTGAATGAAATATATCTATAATTTATCTGTCTACACTTCAAAACCTGTCAGAATATCTCACCTGCTTGTTAATGATTTATACTGGAACATTTAATACCAGATCATATGACTGTATAGGGCTAAGGACTAGCTGCAGCAGAACTGAGATGGGAAAAAAAGGGCTTTTGGCTATTTTGCTTCAGAAGAAAGGAATACATTTCAAGGACAAGGAAAATTGGACACTCTGGTGCCACAATTGCAATTTCACAATCAAAAGAACTAGAAAAAAATACTTTCATACACACACCTGCACCTGTTTTTAATGTTTTGTATGGAGCTTTGAACAGAGCACTCATGAAAAAAGAGCCTAAGTCCTCTCTTTGGGTTCATTATAAATGTATAAATAAAGTTAAAGAACATGTAGACACTGTGTTTGGTAAAGTTTCTGAAAGGGTACTCTTGCCATCACCGTGACTACAATTTAGGGCTGCTCAATTATGGAAAAAAATAATAGTCCAAATTATTTTCATAATAAATGAAATCATGATTATTCAAGAGATGATTCACACAGAGAGATTGGCATGCCTGTAATTAGGATACCAGAGGAAATTAAAGTACGACATATTTAGTACGAAATGGGCTCTGAACCCACTGACTTTTTCCCACCCAGACAATTGTTGGATATGATAATTGCAATACATTGATTAATTACACAGCTTCTACTGAAACAACTTCCAATTGGTCATTTTCAGATTCGAGAAGATGATGATGTCATACTTCCAAATGAGGGGCAAGAACATGGACTGTATAAAGTCAAACGAAGCTCATTGAGGCTAACAGTTATAGGAGCCATATCTGGAGCCAAGGTGCATATTAGGAATTCTAACTGTGAGTATCATAGCAACCAAAGAGCCAATCCAGAGCGAGGCCTTCCCTGCTGCACCACTAGTTTAGCAAGGAGTGGGCGCTTAGCAATGCTGTCAATCAAACCTGTTGCTAACGCTAGCAGGAGTGACCTCGGGGGAAAAAGGCGATTGATTTGTCTGTCATTAATCTTCAGTTACAGACACTGTAGCAAAATAAAAACACGAGGATCATGTAGAGTGGGTTAATACAAACATTTTAAGACCAAAATGACAAGTCTGACAGCAGCAGTTATGGAGTGAGGGGCAACAGTTTTTCAATATAAAGTGAATTGGAGCCAGAGTCGATGGAGCCAGATGAGGCAGGTTAGCTATGTCCATTTAAATACAGTCTATGGGCAAGAGCCAGTTTTCTCAATTGGTAACATTGCACTTTCCATTAAATATCTGAATGGTAAATTAACAAATGTTGAACCTGATCATTTCCATTGACTAGACCTGAGAAGATACTGTGTTACAACAAAATCTGCACTTTGAAATGATTAATTTTAGCTACCCCCTTCTGTATTAAATAATATTGGCCTATAGAATGGTGTGAAATGAGCCTGAATCAGAAAGTACACTTTTTTTCCTTTGGCAAGTGATTCAAATTTGACAAAAGCAATATTATGTTCTATCTTTCACTACAATTACCAGGACGTTTGTTAAATGAATACTTGCACTACTAAACGCTCTAGCTAATTTCGATATTTACTTGACAAAACATAATCTTTTCAGGAAGTGACCTTAAAATACCCGTATTACCAGTTTTATAGAGCGTAACTTTTTGAGTCTGAATATACAAGTCTTTGTGAGGCCACTGAGCGAGTACCTCTCCCTCTCTCTGCGCTTGTGTGAAGGTGTAAAAGTCAAATGAAACGTCAGCGTGTTGTGTGATTTTAATGACTACAAGGCGAGTGTGAACAGGGGAGCAAGAGGGGGCAGTCAGTCACAGGTGGGTGGACAAAACAAACAACAACACGGCCTCTGTCAGGACCTGTTTGTGTAATCCTGTAATAGAGGAATTCATTATGTAACTGACTACATTCGCTCACGTATAAATTAGTAACTGACATTAAACTTTTTTATTTGTACAAAAATTACTATGCAACGCTGTCGAATCTTACGTGTATCACCAATTAAGGAAAATAAAATTGGAGAACAAAGCAGGTACAGAGCAGTGGGCGCATGATCGTGGTGATGAAAACGGGAGTTGATCGGCAATGTGGCGTCTTTTAAAATAAGAGGTTAAAAATGGCTCAATTATCCATGAATCACTCCAAATACAACATCCAAAGTTGTTTTGCAGAATAAGTCTGCTTGAAGATTTCAGTATCTGGAATATAATGTGTGGGTTCAAACACAGTAATTAAGCATTGCAGCGTTAAATGTAATGAATGAACTAGCACCAGGCCTCACATGTCACTGGAGCCTGTAGTATCTAGAGGTTTGATTCCTACTGCTCTCAATGGATACTGTTGCTGTTTGTGATTAAAGAGGCTATAGAATGGTATGTTTGCCATATTTCTGTCAGTCTACCCCAGGGCAGCTGTGGCTTCAAGTGTGGCTTACTCACTATGACAGCGAATTAATGCATTTGAAACTTTGGGCTTTGACAGGGCAATATAAGGAAATGCACATTATAGTAAGCACTGAAACAAGGCCCTAGTGAAAAACAACAACAAAAACAACAACAAAATCAAGGCAGTAAAGTTGCTTAGAATGATTTGACAGTTTATCAAAGCAGCAAGCTGTACCGTATATAATTAGAACTCAGAACTCAGGACTACAAAGCTCAGCCCACATTATCTCACCATATGGCAAACAGGATGGATGTCCTAACAAGGACTTGTAAAAGTGTTGTCATTATTGAACAAGGAGAGGTATTCCAAGAGGAAATGATCATTTTCAGCTTAATAATGTCACTCTGTGGAGGTATTTCTCACATCAAACAGCCTCAGTCCTGGTCAAGCTTTGGCAAAATGCTGGCACAGAGGACTGGTCCAGCTCACACACAGCAGATGTCTGATCCTCCCACAGTGACCAGTAAGAGCAGTGTGGGCAGTCACCTCCACCTACTCACCCCATGTCACCCGCCCACTTCCACCTGCTCACCCTGTGTCACCCTCCCACCTCCAGATACTCACCCTGTGACCCCCCGCAGCTCCACCTACTCACCCTGTGTCACCCCGCAGCTCCACCTACTCACCGTGTCACCCCACACCTCTACCTACTCCCCCTGTGCACCCACCCACTTCCACCTACTCACCCTGTGTCACCAGCCCACCTACTCAGCCTGTGCCAGCCCCCACCTCCAACTACTCACCCCGCTGCTCTCTAAAGACACACAGCATGTACCGAAGATGAGCAGATTAACCACCAGCCCGTGGGTCACTGAACCGTCACCATGGAAACAAGGTCACATCACATCTGAAGTCCAAGTGCAAGGTGTGCAATGAATCATAGTTTTTACTGTACAGTAAAATTTAATGTGCATTGGTGTCACTAATTAGAGCTGCACAATATGAGAATATAACTATGTTTAGTATTGCAATTCAATTCAAGAAAAGTAAAATATATAATTAAAATAAGAATTGTTTGATCTATCAAAAACACAAATGAAATATTTATTTTCAGCGCCTAAACTAGAAAGATGTTTGTAGCTCACAGTGTGAATGATGTAAGCTAACATCTGTACTGCAAATAGTCTTGAGCCGATTAGATCCCTTATGCAAAAGGTAGTTTTTTAGAACCAACATAAAACAAATGCTCCCATATCACATTAAAATCTATGTTAGTGAGGTTTTACAAAGAATAGCCCACTGTGAACCAGAAGAAGATGAAAGAAATACAAGGAGGGACTACAGGGAGTCTGGGCTGCTGAAATAATAATCACGTGTGCAGGCAAGCAGCAGGCTCACTGCATGAGCATCTACAATTCACTGACGTACAAACTAAGAAAGATAAAAAAGACTTTTACATAAAACAGAGGCATACAGGGGGAAACAATAAAAAGAAGATTCGCAGCATTTGAGCTACAAAACAAGTTGATATGGTTAAATTGCCTTTGCTTTTCCTACTGACCAGTACCCCAACTTCTGCATCTGTAACAGTGCACCTATACTCATGTCTCCAATTTTACAAATAAGATATCAATTCAACAAGTAAACTAAATACCATTTATGATAATGTGTGAAAGGACACACGTGTATGAGTCCTGTGCTCAGGTCTCTGGCTTCCTGTGGCTCTCAGAAGAGATTTAAAGCAGCTGTGCTTGTGTACAAGTCTCTGCATGTTAGTGCCATATGAACCATTTCGTACTCTAAGGACCTCAGGGACCGGCCTCCTGCTGGTGCCCAGAGTCAGGACTACCCATGAGGAATCAGCATTTCAGTTTTATGCAGGTAAAATCTGGAACAGTCTTCCTGAAGATGTGAGACAGACCTCTACTTCAAATCAAGTTCAAGACAAGTTCAAATCCAGCCTCAACTGTTCTGTTGCGCTATGCGTTGCATATGACTGAAAGGCTTTTATTTGCACTGTTATTTTTTCTTTTAAAATTCATAATTTTATAAATTTCTTGTTTTTGAGTTCTCCAAATAAACTTGCCTTGCATGTTTCAGTTGTTCACAATGTCTAGTCATAGACATAATTTCCATAATTTCCATACGGTTACTAAGGACTAATTAGGTTTTCAAACGTCTCGGTTTTGTACTTGATTTTTGTCTGGCTCCTTGAATGACAGTTCAATCTACTCCTACACAATCCATACAGAAAAGAGATTTCATTTACATAATAGTGAGGACTGGCGTGTGGGCTCTCTCTCTGCTTTATGCAAGAATACAACACAATTACAGCACAGTCCCATTGTAAAACATGTTAAATATGGATCTGGGCAGAAAAGGATGAAATATAAAAACAAAAACACAAATCCTGTCATTTCAGTGTCGCACGGCTCACATTATTTTATGTTTCCTCCATCAAACCAGGGGCTCGTGTTTACCACAGCACAGACACACTGCAGTCTTGATTATGCTGAAAAATTTCTCTGGAGACGGACCCACCTCAAATGAATTCATCCCATTCACTCTGAACATCAACACAACTTTTGTGATTGCATGGATTTTTTCAATTAGGCACCACAAACAGAAATGCTAATTGTTATCAAGGGACTGGATTTGTAGCCAGAGGACAGCCAAAATCTAGTCAAAAAGACGAGTGAATGGGAATCATAGTGAAAACAGATGCATAGATTTATACATGTTTACACTGTGTCAGATCTACAGCTACACTGGTCTTCTAGAATGGTGTGTCATGCAAATGGATTTGGCACATTTTTTCATTTATTTGCACTTGGAACTTGCAAAAATGAGTGCACTATTTTCTTGTGACTTTCCTATGGCCTCTTTGAATCTCTGGCAGTTTCAAAAGAGTGCCACGCATCCCAAGTCAATATAAATACAAATCATTATTGCCCGACAGGTCCTGTTATTAGGTAGTCAGGTGATTAGGCTGTCGGTGGTGTGTGTGTGTGTATGAGTGTGTTTGGAGCAGAGAGAGTTTAGGGCTCTGCAGTGCCAGTGCATGACTGCAGCACAGCACGAGGCAAAACACACAATACTCACACTCTGCTTTTTCACCCTCTCCGTGCTTCCCCATTGAGAGTACAGCTGAAAGAGCCCTGTGAATAGATAGAGCCCATGGTCCCACAATCATAAGTCAACCCCCTGTACAATGGCAACAGAAAATAGTGCTGTGTGCAGGAGTTTGAGAAATATAAAATGCATATAGAGATGAAAATGAAAGGTTGAGAGAAAGCTGGAAGACTTTAACCAAGTCAGTGCGTTTTACCTTCGCAGAAGATACTACTGTATACTTTCAGAGCCAGGAGAAAATACATTAATAGAACTAACTACAAGTTTGGTGAGATTTGGGATTTTGGAAGTTACTTTGAAAACAAAATTAATTTTATCTTACAACTTAAAAATGGCTTAAGTATTGATTTGGATTTGGAAAACATAATACACTGGACTTTGGACACTGAATTTGTGTTGTGTCTCTGTGTCTTTGTGCCTCTGTTTAGAAGGAGACAAAACATTCAAGATATGCACTAGCATGTATATTCCACTTATTGCTACATCACAAGAACAGTCGATTTAGGCAAAATGAAGCCCTATTTGTGTCAGTGGTGTCACAGATCGTAATACCCCAGATACAGAGGCTATACCTGTGTAAATGTGACTTTTCTTTGCCTTGTGTTGCTCTGAAGAAACAGCAGGACTCCACACTGTTGAGGCTGTTCTCATTAGGCACTTTTCACAAGGAGCTGGCCCAGATAAACTTGTGCTCAGCAAGTCTCCCCTTGAAGACTTACTGTTACTGCTCTAGATATGCAAACGCAAGCCAACACAAACGAACACAGAGGTGCAGAAAGATCGTGCCCGATGTCTCACATTCGCATCACCTCAAAGTGCAGAGCAATAACAGAGTTTAATCAAGAGGGACGATCGGTCTGCAGACTGACAGCTGATTAAAAACATGTACACCATATTAATTGTATAAATAAAGATAAATAAAATAAATAAAAAACTCTGGTGTGGATTATAAACTAGGACTGAAACAGCTACATTTAAAGGTCCCATATAACGCTATTTTCTGATCTATGTTATAATGTTGTTTCCTTATCAAAAACATCCCTGGAGTTGTGTTTTGTTTCATTCACACATGTTCAACACACAACTCCTGCATATTTAGGCTGTGCTCTTTTCTCAAACAGAAAACACTCCTTGTGATGTCCTGTGGTAATACAGGAAGTGCTCCACTGTGATTTTAAACTTCATACACCTTCACTAGAATCATTTGGATCCTTTCAGCCCTGGAATTTTCTATCTCTACTAAACAAAAGGTATAATGTAGCTGTTAACTTGAAATCTCCCACTTCATGAGATCACAAGGTGGAACAGAGCAGTTTGAGCTTTAGGGATGCAGATAGACGAATAATAAAGGATTACTCAAATGTGTGAATGAAACAAAACACAGCTCCATGTATGTTTTTGAGGAAGTAAGAAACATTCTAACATGACTTAAAGCTCACAAGAGTCCATTTTGTGAAATATAGGCCCTTTAGGACATTACCAGAACATCATATGGAATTGAGTGGTTGTAGATACATCATATCATCATTTGTAGATTTGATAAATACACACAATAGAACAAAAAAACATCTTTCTACACATGATATGATAACAGTAATTTAGTTCTGAGTTCAAGTTGCTGTCCCTTAATACTATCAAGGTAATTAAATTCATTTGTTGTTTTTTTTAATTAAGGTAAGCTTTTGAAAGAAAAGCCCCCATATTCTCAAGTGTAACCTGGCACAGTTATCAATGTAAGTTCAATGCTCAGAGCAATGACACAAAAAACAGTTTGAAGAGAGAGCGTAAGTACAAACAGCACCGGGAGTTACGTTTTTGGCAGCCACTTGACAAACCAGCTGGAGCTCTTAGTTTCCTGAGCTGTAAACTATGAATAAAGAGTAGAGGAAATAGAATTCACATCACGAAAATCAAAACCTTTGTTACCACCTTCTAACTTTTGTACTTTGAGTTTTTGATCCCTCACATACCAGTGCGCCTGATAACAAGCAGTACAGCAGCGCTAATGTACACAACACAAGCCGCAGGACTCACCTTGGTCTAGAGACTTGGCGGGGGCCCAGCTTTTGAAGTAGTCATCCTGAATGAAAACACAAGGAAAGAATTCACTTCACACAGCGCATATGATTGAATTATTTTACAAAGGCGAGCGAGCACAAATGAAGGACTGAAGTATGGCCCCTCTCACTTCTAACAAAAGAAAATGACGTGACTAGTCTAAGTGGAGTGTTGGCTTTCGACCGGGCGACCTGCGTTTGAGCACTGGGGATGATACAAAAGCAGGGTGAGTCAATTGTCAGTGTGTGCTTATTGGATGAATGGCTCTATGTATGTATCATCTAATGCTAATTTCATTCACAGTTAAAATATCTGTTTGGCATCTGTGTAATTCTTCAGCTGTCCAGGTATGATCCATAGGACAGGAAAAATGCTATTCTCTCAACACTGAAACTAACACGTCTATTTGTTTACAGTTTCTGTTTGTTGGCTAGGTTTACTGAACTGTGAGTAATTTTTTGCATAATCGTTCAGGCCCCTAATGGCTGCTCTCACACCTATTAGCATACTGGCAAGCGCCATTGTTTTCCTTGTTTTGAGTCCTCCCAAATCAAAACAAGGAAACAATAGTGCTAGCCAGTATGCTAATAGCTGTGAGAGCACCCATTAGGGGCCTGAACGATTTGATAGAATTGATTTTTTTTTTTTCTGCTATCTGTTTGACAGTGAATCTCAGCTATCTCTAATCATTGACAATCAGCTTCAGTCTTTTCAATGGAGAGGTCCACAGCCATTAGTTAAAGCATGTGATTTGGAACAGAGAAAACTTGTTGTGTATTTTACTGTTAAATGGCAATGATTAAAAGTCTCTAATCGGGGAAATAAACATTGAAAGTCATTTTAATTGTTTGCATTAAGACAGTATAAAATCCCTAAACTCTAAATGGGTCTATACAGTCTTTAACATTTAATATTCCATATAATTATGAACAATTTTACATGCAGGCATTGGGTAAGCAGTATAGCATATTTACAATATGATCCATTTTGTGGTTAACAGTCCATGAAGCAGTAGTTAACATAGGCAGGCGCAGTGGCTTGAAACAAGACCCATAATTGTACACAAACAGCAGTAAACCCTGTGTGTATTTGATTAGGAAATCATTGTATGCAGAGACCACTTCTCCAAAAGGTCAGCTCTCACTAGGCGCTCTATACATTCACTATGGGGAAGTTGGAGATGTGTGTTTGTTTATTGCATTGGAGAGGGTTTCGTCCCACTGTCACAGAGCGATGGAGTAGTCGGCATCTAAAGTAGGCTCGAAGCAGAAGCATATGGGTGTCAGCGGGGTGCGGGACTGTGTCAGTGTCACAGACGGACCCAAACCGCAGGATCTCCAGCTCTTTCATTATTCAACATGTGGCTGAGGGGGCACAGAAAGCAGCCAGTTTAAGCAGATGTGTCCAGATGATTTGGTTAATTGATAACCATGATTATCTGGGTCATAGGAGCCAATGTAGAGCCGAGTACCAGATTTGGAATTACGACTTCAAGTATCATGGCAACCAAAGAGCCAATCTGGAGCAAAGCTGTTGAAGGTAACACCTCTTCCTGCTCATATGGCTGGTTTAGCACAGTGTGAGTGCTAAGCAATGCTGTCAATCAAACCTGTTGCTAATTTTAATGGGAGCGACCTCGGGGAAAGGAGGCAGCTAATTTAAAAAAAGCAGAAAATAGCGAAATAAAAATACCAGGATCATGTAGAGCGGGTTAATATGAACATTTTAAGACTAAAATGATGAGCCTGACAGTTGCGGTTACACTTTCTCAGTAGAAAGTGAATTGGAGCCAGAGTTGATGGAGCCAGAAGCGTGCCTATTTGGAATGTGGCGGCTAGCAGGTTCGCGAGACATATCATGAGATTGAGTCCAAGTGAATGAGACAAGACGAGACTGTGCAATCCAGTTCACAGTTTTTATTTATTCGATGTAACACTTTAGCATCCATTGTAGTACTGCTTTTTGGAACTACAACTTCTCAAATTGTATAACTCAGCTCTTAACTCTCTTTTCGCTCTCTCTTTTTTTTTTGTCAAATGAAAATTCTCATGCATGCACAATCTTATCTCACGAGATCTTGTAGCGTGAGGTCTTATCCCATCCCTAGTGACAGTCTAAGAAGGAACAGTAATGTATTAGACCAGCGTTTCTCAAACTGTCGCGCACATACCACTGGGGGTGTGTGACCTCCTCTTCCTCACGGTATGCAAGGTCCTCTACAGTTCTAATGGTTCCACTTTTTTGGTCCACCTTTGGATAATTTGGTTAGAAAGACAGTAGCAGTGGTGTAGTCCAATTTTAGACCCGGTTTAGCTCTAGTTTAGACCACAAATAGTACAATTATAGAACTGGGTTAGATCTTGGTGAACCTCTGTATAAGCCAATGGTGAGGAAAGTCATCGTTAATAACAGTTAAATCAAGCAAGTAAGCAAGCGAAGTCCATTTATATAACACCTTTTCACAGACAAGGACGTAACAAAGTGCTTCACAACAAGAAATCATGATGTGTATTCTCATAAAATTAGATATTTAGACGTTCCTAAATGTAAATTTGTGAGGGGCTATAACATTAACATTGTCTGTGTAATCCCTCAATCGTCCAGGTTGCTAAACATTAACAGTACAAAATGGCCAGTTGACCCCCCTCCTGTCATCCCACACTGACACTAAGTTAGAGCAGCTTACGCCTTATTAAGCGCCTCCCCAGGGCCCAGACTTCACTCCAGCTCATTTTATGTCCATCCTCTCCCACTATTAAATATCTCTATTAGAAAACCCCTTTATAGTCACACAAGTGCAAAGACGGGCGTGAGACCAAGAGGTAATTACTGCAGAGTTCCAGCTCAAGTGTTCTACGTTGGCACAAATATAGGGTGCTATTAAAATTAATTCATTTGAGATGGCACTTCTTATCTTTTATTTTAAGCTGTAAATATTCCATTAAGTGTCTTTCTTGACTGTGTAGAAGCTGGACATGGCCTCAGATAGGACAGGCTTTGATTCATTCTTGACACTACATATGGAAATCTGTCTTATATTAAAATACACTATATTAAAATACACCTACAATATTAAAATGGTCCCTGGTTTGTCTGTGGGACATTAAAGGCAACGCAATTTTCTCAGTTATTATTTATAAATGCATCAAGCTATTTTAAAATAACTCAAAAATACAATCTACATGTAAAGGTACCTCGACTTAAGAATTAGATTTATAGCAAAACTATCTGCCCTTTCACTGATCTCTTTAACTTTAGGGCTGTAGGCCTTTAGTCGTTAGTCAGTTAACCGGTTGATGGCATCTTAGTTGACATAATTATTCATTATTAAAATATAATTGTATTGAAAGGAGATGTTAGTGAGTGAGTGAGCTGAAGATTTGGTATTTTTTGGTATTTATATGCAACATAAGGCAGATCAAAGTCATGATTCACAAGTTTTATTTGTTTTTTTCTGCATAAATACTTGTTTTTACAGTTGTCTTGTGAGTGCAGTTTGGGTCAGATACATAGAGATACGTAATAGTTTTGAGAGCTTTTGCCACGCCCCCTTTATTAGTCCACTATTCCACTAATCCATCAGCAGGACATGTCTTCCAACTCAACAAAGAATGTCTTTAGTGGACAACAGCCCTGTTTAACATGCTGGTCATTTACAGACATTCAAATGGACATAAACATGAGGACGACAGAATGCTGGCAAAGACAAGAAGGTGGGACAAGACAGAATTTTCACAAGACGAGACCCAAGATAAAGTGAGAACGAGACGAGATTTTGATCATTTCACAATTTTGGTCACATGCTTTTTAACTGGTTTAATTTTTGTATATACATATTGTGTTGTGAATGGGTTTTATGTGTTGATAGACTTTTTAAAATGACAAAATTAAATCATTTTCCTCCTGCGCTTTTAATATCCTAAATGCATTAAACAGGCTTTATGCTTTAGATTCTGCAGTGTAAACCCCCACATAGAGCCCTAATGTTTATTACAATACACTCAATACCCAATATGTGTATTACACTTCATTTTTATTATTTTAATGATTCGAATAAAACTGGCTCTGCTCCTCTGTTCTCTCTGTCGCTCCCTCACTGCTGCCTGTGCATGCGCATGTTGCTAAGGGGGACACGGACACAAGAGGGAAGCTTTTCTCTCCTTCTTTCTTACTGTAAACTAAGTTATGGATGCTGAGGGCCTAAATATCTCTCTTGTGTATTTCGTAATATTATTTTGCTAACTTTTTTTTTCTTTTACAACTTTAGCACTAATTATTTGCATCAATATTAGTCCTAACCCCACGAAATAAAACTGGTAGAGAGTTCAAAGTGTGCTCTGTCAGAATACGAGAGCTACACTGAGGATAAAAATGTCGCAAGATAGTTTTTCCCATGTGCGCGCATTCTCAGGCATGATGTCTCGGTCCCAGCCCTAGAAATAATGCAATAAGAATATATAAATAGTAATAATTTGACTTACCTCTGCTTCCTGTTCACCGTTAGCAAAGTTGGAGGGCAAAAGAGAGGAGAGAGAAAGAAAAGGTCAGTGATAATGGCACAGTATGAGATGTCTATCAGGTCTATTACAAGCCACATGTTACTCATTCTGAATACTGAGCTCCACCCGGCTCGTTCAGTCCGTCGAGGGAGGCACCCGAATGAAACGTACCCATACGCTTGTTTCATGGGGTCTTCTTATTTGATGTGACATGTAATTTGAGACAGACTGGGAGCAGATATAAAGAGTAGAGAAGAGGAGGCTGGTACAAGTAAAGTAATAACCTTGATGCAGTGAGGATAGGTAAGCACATTTTGAGGGCATGGGATAGTGCTGCACAAATCACTTTATTTAAATTATTTAGTGTATCACAGAGTTATTGAATAAATCCCACTTAGAGATATGGAAGATATGCAAGATTCTTGATTAACTGAGGGGTGTTTGTAATGAATAAGTCCTGGTTTTAGATCAGTTTAGTCCTGAATGTAGTAGGTTTGGCCCTGTTATAACCCAGGTTTAGTCTCACCCAAACTGATGTGGTGTGTGTGCAAAGAGGTGGTGTACATTCTTGTCTGCTGCATAAAGGTGTGTAAACTATTATAAGAATACAATGTTTTTGGTAGACACATTTTATTCATATTACTGAGCCAAATTCGCCTTAAGCTACGCCACTGAAACACCATTATAAAAGACAAATGCATTATTATATTACAGGGTTTCTTCATCAAAGAACAGACAGACTGAAATGCTCTTTTTAGGATGAGTAAAAGGCTCGATTTAACTTTGTGATGTCATCAAGTGAGCAAGTGTCAATCCAGGAAGTGTTTGCACTTTAGACTCCTTCAGATCATTTAAGAAATAAGATGCATTTCAACTATAAAGTGTGAATCTATAGTTTTTAGCCTTATTTTAGTTGAATGCTTCACTCCTCAGTGTACCACTAGAGGGTACACTGGGTCCTTCTGCTAGAAACATGTACGCTGTAAAGAAATTAACGCTGAATGACTTGTTTTCCATTCATACATAAAAGCATGAAAAACCCATTGTGTCATTTGATTGGTTTAAATAATGCACATTATATTTATTGCAGTATTGTGGAAGCGATAAGGAAAGCTTGCTTACTGATACTTGTACTAAAGCTGCTACTACTACTACTACTCCTGCGTTATGGAAAGCCTCACTAGTCTTTCTTTACACTTATTATTCTGGCTGAGTGTGAGGGATGACCTTTTCAATGCCCAAAGCCCCCATTAATATTTTAGAGCGCTCATCTCAAAAGCATTAACTGGCTGTTTAGCTCGCTGTGACACTGCCCCAATGTCATTCAAAGCCTTCAAAGTGATTACAGGCAGATAAAACCAAGTCGTTATTTTCTTTGTCAGGGGCGGGACTGAAATTTGTACCATCGGATATCTTTCAAGTCGGCTCCGCACCAAGTTCCCCGCTCAACTTGATTTAATTACATCTTTTTTTGGGTTTAATTAAAAGTCTTTAAAATGTAGCACGGCATCTGTCCGGAAATGAGTGAGGATTTATGCTAAAGCTACGCGCGCTGCTCTTTGAGGCGCCTCCGTTTGCCACGTTTTCATTTGATTAGGGTTAATTGGTTCCATGCTTGTATTCAAACACCTTCATGAGTGTGGAGTCTGGCCCATTAGGATTTAGAGGCTGGTTCTGCAACATGATGTCCATATTAAAGTGTGTGAGGAGCCCACAATGAAAACTGAACATGAATAAATCAGTGAGGTCAGTGGGCAGTCCTTGAGGGCAGATAAAACACATTAGCTATCGTGTTATAATTAGATTTAGGTTGGGATCTCATAGTCATTGATTTTATAGCTACTAATGGTAGGCTTGTCACAATAATTACTATATCGACTTATTATTCTATAAATTATAAACACAATCATTTTTTGGGGGGAAATATTAATCGCTTGTACCTTTTCTTTGTACTAGTGAGACATTTTTGGTCATTTTTGGCAGTAATATAAGATTTGTGCTGTAGAAGTTTGAATTATGAACTTTTATGACTCATTATAGATATAAACTAATCAGTTAAGTGTTGCATTCTGCCATGTACTTATGCTCTTTTTAACAATTTAGTACATTTCGAATCGTTTTTTGTGGATAATTCTGCTTTATGGTTTGCTTTCAATATTATCATTTATCATTTATATTTACTTCAGCAATATATCGCTCTTCAAAATGTGTTTGTGACCTGCCTAACTAATGGAAACATGTTTAGACCTCGCCATAATCTCTGGATACTTTAGATAGGAATGTACAGTAGGTGTTGTACAGTGATTTTCAGAATAAACTATGGTAGTAATGTAATTTCACTCTCCTGTCCTTCAACGCTGTGACCACTGGTTCTGAGTTCTTGTGTTTGTCGGCCTCAGTCTCATTGTCTTCAGTTTAAAGTGCAGGACTCACATGTGCTCTGATAACGACTCCCGGTGGGACATCCCGCTGGGCGAGAGGTGAGGAGGGACCAGGGCTGATTCAGAGAAGGGATTAGCCTTTCTCTGCAGCACTACCCTGCACTAAACTCAGACTATTGTTATAGGGCACACATTAGTTCTAACAGTAGCATTAAAAAAGTTAAAGCCCTGCCTCCAGAGCTCAGTCCAGCTGTCATAGCCACAGGTAGAGGATGCAAATCTGGCTCCTTGGCGCCAACTGATCGTTATTAAAATGTATTATGAAAATTATTCACAGGACTGGAACCTTGCCGGAGTGCTGATTCTGACCATTTTGCAAACATCTGCATAAAGAAGAAATACAGGTCAACATAGCAAAGTATATGCGATTTTATGTGCAGGTTTTATATGCAGGTTCTTTCAGGCTATGCTGTTTAAAAGTGGTTGGCTTCAAGTTACAAAGAAATTAAACCCTCACCAGCTCAGACCGCTCACCGGAAAATGATAATCAAAAATAATAACTGATTTAATTTGTATTCTGGGAGTGTCGGAAATAGATTCATAACACTGATTTCACAGGTTATCAGCTAAAGGCTAATGGTGCACTACGTAATTTTTCTCGAAGGCTCACTACTTGCTTGTCTTCATTGAGATGTTATTGGTTTGCCAGGAATGTTCCACACTGTGTCATTAAGTTAATCTATCTTGCATCACTCTTATTAAAATATAGGTGTATTGCTAAAAAAAGTGTATTCTTACTATGTGCATGGCTCTCCCTCCACAGACCTGACCTGTAACCTTGCCTGGCTTTACCTACCTCCACGGCGATATATAAGTTCAGCGCCATACTGGGACACATCCAGGGCAAATTAAAAAGCTCCTCTCTTTCTTTTTACCTTAAATGTGAGATGTGATCACCCCCTAGAGCTGCTAATGTATGAGCTGTGTAATCAGATAGCAGAACCAACCAAACACTATTAAACTGGCTCCCTGCTGAAACGCCACTGTAATCTGCAAATATTACCACTTTCCTTCATGGTGATTGACCTTATTAGTGTACAAATAAGTACTTATTGGGAAGACGCACTAAAAACAACAACAAACTATTTTGTGGCGTGACTTAGCAGGGATGTATTAAAGGCCAGTGATTAGCTTTACACCGCGGCTGTTATCTGTAATGAAGTGTGCTCGGAATAATTGGAGATCTACAGGAGGTGAGTCAAATATTCCACTAACAACTACCACTTACAAGTACATCAATAATTCATGAGGGAAAAGTCAGCTCAGGCTAAATATGGACCATAATCCTGTGCACTTACTGTCAATGGGACAGAGAAATACATTCTATATTATATCTGCGACGGAAACACTGCACACTACTAATTGATAGGCCAGTATGGTGTTCTCCAAAAGTGGTAGGAGGATGTGTCTAGGGAGGGGGAAGTCTGTGGATCCCAGCAAGAGCTCATAAAAAAATTATGTAAAATCCTGAATCCAGGCAGTGATACACTTCTGTTAGCAATTTCTATTTCTCCCTGTCTTTATATAATCATGTTTAAAGGGCCATTTTCTGATCTGTTATAATGTTGTTTCCTCAGCAAAAACATACCTGGAGTTGTCTTTTCTTTCATTAACACAGGTTAAACACACAAACCCTGCATATTTAGGCTGAGTTCTTCTCTCAAACTGTAAACACTCCACCTTGCGACGTCATGTAGTGATACAGGAAGTGTTCCACTGTGTTTTTAAACTCCATACACCTTCACTAGAATAATTTGGATGATTTCAGCCCTGGAACAGCCTCTTTCTACTGAACTCAAGGTAAAAGGAGCTGTTAACTTGAAAATTACCAATACATGACATCACAAGGTGGAGCAAAGGATTTTAAGTTTTGGAGAAGTAACTGATAAAGGGTTACTCAAACATGTGTAAATGAAACAAAACACAAGTATGTTTTTGAGGCGGTAACAACATTATAAGAACCCATTTTGTGTAATATATGACCTTTAAGAAGCAAAAAATCAATACCCAGATACTTATTGATACTAAAACTAGTAGAAACAACATACTATTCCTTTGAGCAGGAATCAATATTGACAAAAATCACATAAATTAGACTAAACTGGACCTGAATAGTCCTCTATATCAGAACTGCAAACACATCGTAACAAAAACTATTATTATTATTTCATTTCATTTATTTTATTGTTGGATTTTTTAAATATATCTATTATCATTGCAGTGACACAATTAAGTTTAAAATGTTTGAAATACTAATAATACAAACAAAATATTACTTTCAATAGTACAATATATATTACAGAATGAAGTTTGGCCATAAATGACTGAAGATAAAATTGGAGTGTCTGAAAGAAAGTGATCAGTGCATTTATAAGACTGTTAAAGTTTTGTGTATAAAGAGGGGCTTTTGAAAATAGACTAAAATGACTACTTTACCACACTCTGAGCTATTCAAACTATCTCCAAATAATCCCAGTGTATTGATCTTATTGCTCACTTTACAAGCTGTTACTGTAATAAAAATGTTCTTTTTCCATCAGTGCCTCGTAAAAGTGTCAGGGAATATACAGCCTAGATTCATGTGGGTATTAACACTGTCAAAAGGCCTCCGCAGCTCTTAAAAGCTTGGGCTAATAGGACTATTGGATTTTTTAAAAGCCATTTTATAATGACAAGAGTTTAACATGGGAAGTATTAAGTGTCACAACTTGACAAATGACCCCCAAAGTCACGTGGTGGTTATTACACGCTGTTAACACTAGGGGGACATTTAAGAGCAAAGTCAGGACGCAGGATGAGACAGAGCGCCAAAGTGTGGACACGGAGAAGTAATATCCACGGAATGGGACGCTATCATGAGGCTGCTGGTTACAGGGAAAAACTCGCCGTTATTTGTGTCATGATCGTTTGAAAGTGATATTTAAGAACTGTCGAAACTTCACCGGATAGAAGGTTTTTATAATTTATTCGTAGGCATAATGTTTTTTTCAATTAAACGTCAAGATAAATGGATTTTCTTGGGGTTTTAAAAGGGCAAAACGACCACACACCAGAACTAAATGTAATGAACTGTTCCATTTCTGTGACTGAACAGATCAACCATTGTAATCACGAGGTACATTTAATTAATTGTACAGACTTTAAAATAAAACATTGATTTCTTTCACTGCAGACACACGCACCGATGCCACAACATTCATTTATCAAAGCTTACAAATGCTGATGTCTACGGTAATGGTTGTGTTTTTGAAAATAAATTAAAATTCCACCTTTTTTTTATTTATTTATTTTTTTATTTGGGAACAAACTCAACCTCATCAGAGCCATCCAATCAAAACTACTGCTTCATATTGACAGACTCATCTCATGTATAAAAAATGCAGGCCAGGCTGTAATGCATTTTACATGTGGTACGGAGAAGATGGAGCTAATATTTTTCCATTACCAAACGCTCATATTCCAACAGTCAAATGAACAGAACATTTCACAGAGTGCCTAACCAATGGTAACATTTACATTCAGAGCCAATCGAGCAGCTCCAAACCAAGACAAATGACTTCTTTTCTTTTTTGCTTACTTCTCCCTTCTTCCCCCTGCCTTCTATTTTTATAGCCAACCTCATTCATCAACTCTTCTCTGCCATTTTCCTCCTCCCTCTCTCTCTTCCTCTACTGAAAACATCCCTCAACTCATCCAGAGAGTGAACAATGGCTCAAAGCAAAACATCAAAAATGTGCTTCCTCCTCGCTCTGTCCTCTCCTTCACGTTAATGAGAAAAAAAGCTCCATGGAACGGATGGTTTCTCACAATCTCCTGTCACCCTGGATATCACAAAGCCAGTGTCTTGAATATTGCTCTGAACAGGCACTTCCTCCTCGTGATCATATGAAGTTCTAGTGTCAGGATGGGAATCGCTGCAGTGAGTTACGGGGAATATGAGACAAAAATGCTGCGGGTTAGAGTATTTCCATAACAATATTCAGAAGATAGGTCGGCAATACAAAAGAAACAGACTAAAATGTGTCTTGTTGAGGTTTAAAAATCAGACCAAAGTGAAAGAGAATTGTGATCTGACCTATTTTGGTGAGATGTATTTATTCAGTATTTTACCAGGTGAGACAGTTGAGAACATTTGCAGTAATAACCTGGCCAAGATGCACCATAAAACAGCACAAGCAGAATACAAACACTCACACATCAATCATAATATCAAACAGTTAAACGTAACACAGTTTAAGGGTATAAAAGTAAAGTAAATCAGTTGGCCGATATTTTCACTTTTTAGTGTATCGGCCTTAAATCTCCAGCACAAACCGGTATTTTGTTTTGGTCAATTTGCTGCCTAAAACACACAAAGCCTTTTTAACACTTTAATGTGGAAAGACAACTACATAAAATGGGATTCACTGCTTAGTTATAAAAAAAGGACTGTGGGTCAGTTTGTAGTAGATTTAAAACACATCATTTGAGGAGAAAAATCAAAATCTGACCAATATATCGACTTGGCAGAGCTTATCGCCCAACAGTTGCTCTGTATTCTAAACAATCGGTATCAGCATTGGCCATGAAAAATCATATTTCGGCTGATCTCTATATAAAAGTGTTAAAAGCATGTGCACTGGTCCTGTAAAATGGTCTGGATTCAGTTTTAAAAGTAGACAGAAGTAAAAACTAACTAAGTTTTAAAGTCTGCTGTAGGTGCTTCCAGTCTCTTGCTGCAGACAACTGAAATGAGCAGTGGCCAAAAACTGCAAGGGCTTTAGGAATGACCAGTGTAATGTAGTTGTTGGAGCGGAGTGGAGTGTGCGGCTGGTGCTGTGGGTGTTTAGTAGTGACCTGAGGTAAGACGGAGCTTTACGAATTAAAGACAACAGTGTGTTTGTCTGCGGGTTCGGAGAGAGGGCTACTTCACCAGGGAGTAATGTCTGCAGTGATGGGTGCTAAAAGCTGCAGCTGGAACTAGACTTGTCACAATAATCACTATATTGACTTATCGTTCAAGAATTTATGATGACTATGATATAAATTATGATGACTATGATAAGATTTGAAAAGTAGAGGTTTGTAGAATTATGAACTTCTGTGACTCATTGATCCAAACTAATTATTTAGGTGTTACATTCTGCTATATATTTATTGCAGCTCATGTTTTTAAATCATATTGTACATTTAGAATAGTTTTTGGGGAATAATTCTGCTTTATGGTTTGGTTTCAGTATATATTGCATTCCAAAATGTCTTACCGCTTATGAAGTAGTGCCTCTGATGCGGATCTATAAACCAATTCTCCATAATCAAGGAAGAGAAGAATTGCACTTCTGTAGTTTAACCAGACGCTCTTTTGCAGGGTGTGTGAAGTTTTTGTGGCTGTATAGAAAACCTACTCTTGATTTTGCTGTAGTAAGCTGTAGATTATTTATGTGTATTTCGAAATTTAGAGAAGAGTCAAGCCCTTCGCCCAGGTACTTGTAGTGATTGACAATCTGAATCTCTGAACCGTCCAAGGACACCATTTTGTTTGGGCTCTCGTCTGTGGGAGATTCCTGCTAAGAATCATACTTTCCAGTTTAACACAGCTCTATGTTCACTACCCACTCGTCCTATTGGTCAGCCTAAGTCATACGCTGAGTGAGTGACAGGTGGATTTAACCAATCACAGCGTAAGGGGCTTGATCTTACTTACAACATGAATTATGACAAATATAAGCATTCAATTTTGCAGTCAGCGCTATTGCCCTGTAGTCTGACCGTCCAAAAGAGCTTCTGTATCAAACTGTTTCCCTCTGTAACATCTTGAGTGTCAACCTTTTGTCATGCTAATTTTGCGCATTCTTTGTCTTGCCCAGTTTATAATAATACACATATCCTATATTAACATAAGAAATCATGACAGACGGAGCTGACTGAGTGTACAGGGTTAAATAATGAGAGGTTGATTGGGGAGTGAGGGAGTGAATGGGCAGAGCAGATGCTGACGTGGGCACAGGCTGACAGATGGCTGCAAATGATGTAGTCTTTAACAGGTTCAACTCTGGCCTGGCAACACATGGCGCGGTTTTACTGTTTATTTCTACTGTACTCTATAACATTTAAATATTAGGGTTTAATCTCGGAGTATGGATTTGGTAACAGTAACATCAATATACCTTTTAAATAAGCCTTGCAAACACAGCTATTATGTGTTTTTGGTTTGTTGTTGTGTCTTTTAGAACAGAATCAATGTCATTTTATTTGATAGCACCAACATTTTCTGTCCCAATCGCGAAACACAGGCACTCGCAAAGATGACAAGATAAAAACCGCTACCATTTGGCTTGTCGTGCCGATTCACTAGCTTCATATCACATCTAGGTTGCTATTTTGTGTTTTCCCATTGAGTAAGCTTGCAGTGGGTCAGCCTTGATCTAAGACACGGCGTTATAAATATTGAATGAGACAGTCAGCAGAAATCCAGACAGGAAATGTTGTCTTTAGCGACTGTAGACTGTAAAACCAAATGTCCTTGAATCTTGTGTGTTCTGAGCGTGAGCAGCCACTGTGCAGGACTGTATATGATGATGAATAGACTCCTGCTGGAGCCCGCTGCAGCTTTTTTCCCAGAATCCTTTGCTGTGCGGCATAGTGCTTCACTAACCGTCTCTTTAGGCGGGAAAACAAAGACATATCTGTCATTTTCAAGCTGTTTTTTTTAATTCAACAGTTGAGATACCAACATTACTTTTAACTAAGGATGCACCAATATGATACTGGTATTAGATATCAGCACCGATACTGGAAATTTTGGTTAATCGGATAATGGCTTTCACAATATCGCTTCAGCCACTATTACATTTTGGTTTAAAAACTGGTGTAATAAGATGATTTACTGGCCAATGTTGACACAAAACATCTCATAATATTAAACTTGTATTTTTACAAAGCTGTTCTGTAGTTACACATTTGGATCATTTTTTACCTTGTGCTGTTTGTGTTTAATGATATTTTCAGTCTCTGCCTTGGTGTAGGCTGATATTAGGTATACATAAAGCCAAAGTATCAACGTTATCAGAACAGAAGAACCTGGATCTGTACATCCTACTTTTAACAGCACATAGGTGAACTTTGAGCAGGTTACAAGACACTAGCAGGTGAAATAACACAACTGTCTTATGTAACGGTAGCATGGGCAGGTACATCAGAAACAGGTTAAGATGGAGATTTCAATAAATATCTGTGATTGACTTGAGTGAGCAGAGCAGCAGAGGTTAACTTTATACTATTTTATAAAAGATAACAAATCTTCCAGTAAAATGTGCAATGAGCTGAGGATTTTGTATAGTGCAGGCAAAAAAAAAACTAAACGAGAAAATAAGAAATCAATATGTAATTCAAGCACCTTGTTTGCTGAGAAAAAGCACAGTCAGTTTACAAATGATCATATTAATATTTGACATTAAGACACAGTGAATCTCTATTTTAATATTTCAATACTTTTTCAATATGGACTGGTCACTCTGCACAATGCAACAAAAATATGCAGAGGTTCTTTAAACTGTTAATGGGTAAAAAAGCAAAAACATTTATCTAGCTTCATTTCTCATTTTCACCAATCTGACTTTTCAATTTGATGTACTGGTTTCATTTAAAAATCCAATGAATACAACTTTTAATAATAAAGTTTATGAACATAGACATGGGAGGCTTTTGAAGTCAATGTTAACTTCAACAACAATCGATGCTTCCCACTTCAGTGCCATTTAACACTCAAAATGATCCAATATAGTCTTAAAAGTCTAGATTCTCCTCTTAACTATGTGTTTTTATTGTGACGTGTTGAATAAAAAAACCAAAAAAAAACCACAAAGCCAATAATAGCGATCTTCAGATGTTTAGATATGGATTTGATTACATTTGATTAATTCCCTGACATTGTGTACGGCCATAACAAGTCTGAATAACTGAAAAGTAAAAGTACAAGTAAACAAGAAGAGGTTCAGTCAGGACACACCGCACCAAAGGAGTCCATACAGTAAGAGGACGTGAGAGGAAGGACCAGAAAGGATTAACCTGAGGAGAATGGAGAACGGTACAACAGAGAGGACATTTATCTGCTCCTCTTGTTTCCCCAGTGGAGCAGACAGATAACAGAGGCAGCATATGATTGGCTTAACACTTTGGCACAGCTCCAGGGTTGCACTATCGCCGTGGGACACCGACAGGAGCCTAGGGATGCTGTCAGATAGGATGTTATTTAAAAAAGATGAAATAGTTTTGACCAAGACGATAAATCAATACAAATCAAGCTGGCCTACACAGCTGGATGTGTTCCAATCAAATTCACCACAAGCCTTTTTGCATTGTTGTTTTGTTCAGTTTTAAGCATTCTGAAGCAAGAGCAGGGCTTCAGACTAACCATTTGAGTTGGGGGCACTGGTGTGTCTGAGTTTCTTTTGGGTGAACCAGAACATGACCCACTGCTTATCTAAACCAATGGAATATATTGACCTTAAATTACTTCAACAAGAGAAAAACTAAATAAATAGCTTTGATAATTACTTCTACCTTCATACTTAATAAACTAAACAGTATCTCAATAATGACAGGTTTTATCTCATCAAAGTTGACCTTTTTAAGTTAAAACAGAACCAGTTAGTGGCCTATACGCTGTACTAATAAAAAAGCTATGAAATAAATATTGGCTAACCAGTCAGAGTGAGAGGTGTGTGCTTTTAAGGATCTTTGCAGTTTGCTAGGGCAGGTGCTTTCAGTTTCAGTACTTGATCTTTGACGTCTTTTTCGGTCTCACTTTATTTTCCTTTTCACCTCATGTAAGTAACTAAACACAGTGTGGAGGATCTGCAGGTTTGATGCTTCTTTTTAAAGGTAAATACAGTGTTGAAGTTCACAAATAGATAAAACCAAACTTATGACCTCTGTGGTGCGTATAGCTTTGTGCACCTGAGCGTGACCTGAGCACATCGGCCTCGGCTCCGACTGGCTTTAGCGAGATTGTCAGACGTGAGGTGACTAATGCTTTTTTATTTTAGTTTTCAAATCATTTAAGTATGTTTTATATTATTTAATCCAGGTTTAGACAGAGGACATATGAGAAGGATGTGATGAGGATCTCGCAGATGCACATTTTTAGTCACAGTGGGCAAAATTTGAGGCCCATGTTCACCTAAAATGGTTGGGCTCTGGAGCTCTGTTTGAAACTAGACATCTCTGTTCTGATGTTGACTGTATTGTACAAGCAGAGAATACAAATAAACCTTTACTGAACTATATGAAAGACAAATATGACTTTTCAAGGCTAAGCATTTTGGGAAAGGTTTTTTTTCTCCGTGAAGCCAGATGCAGTTTGCGCAAATGTCATGTATTAAAATAACTCACTCCCACAAAGTAGTATTACGAAAGAGGAGCAGTGTTGCTAATGAGCGGTGTTAGTGCAAACAATAGAGGGCTCATGGCACAAGGACACTGGTTGTAATTATTTACTAAAAAGTGTTACAAATGTGTTCTTGTGATATTAATCCCATTTGAACTTAAAGGGACATATTATGTGACAGACTTTTATGAGCTTGCAACTTCACTCTGCTTTACAGTTCTGCACAGTGAACAAGTTCATAGTTTATGTTTACGGTATGTGAAGGCAAAACTAACATTTATACCTCTATCACTTGGAGCTGGAGAATTGATGTCCCTTTTAGCTCAATGCGGACTTTACTGGGTGAGCTGCAGATTTACAGTAAAAGCTGAAAAGAGTCAATAATACATTCTATATCAGGCTTTGCAGTGAGCCATGTAACAGCAGGCATCAATCACAGAGGTGGAAGACGGTCACTCACTCTACATGTTTACTGCAACAAACACTAAAAGGTTTGGGTTAAGTCAGGCCTTTTCAGTTAGTACTTTATAAACGGCATGTATACTTGATTTGAAGTCATTTATTCCACCAGAAGGGGCACAACAGACTGAGATGTTTGTTAATGTAAGGATTAAATCTGAATGGGAAAATAGATGCAAATTACCACATGCTGATTGTCCTCAAATGCACCTACCAACTCTTTTGATCAATAACCATGTCATTTTCTTTGTGCATGAAATTAAATCCAGATTTTGAAACTAGCTGCGACTCTTTGGCACCGTAACAGACAAGAAGCAAGATGTGCCAATGTCCGTTTACTTCAATCAATGACATTTATTTAGGTATGCATTTGTTTCCAGACGTAAATAGGCCATCACTATGAGCAGTGCAATTAATCACATTTTAACAGAATCAATATCAGATTGTTTCAAATTGTCACTGATCAGCTTGGGGCTCATTACAATAATTACAGGTCTGCAGAAAAATCCTCTGTCTGTGAAAACATTTGGTTTGGAGCAGCATTCAGACTTGGAGGACTTTGAATAAATATAGATTTTAAAATTCTACTGATTAAAGTAAAACCGATTAAATTTTCTGATTTAACAACAAACACAAATTAAAAATCACAAAAATCTTTGATCAACTGGAGGGAAAAGATTGCAGCACAACAGTTAGCCCTTGACATTGCTGTGTTTTGTGACTGAGGACCACAGACTGCATAAACAAGTGGACTAAGTGATGTCACCCGAAGAGTTCAGCTCCAGTCAAATGAAGCTCATCGAAGCTAGCGGTTACAGCGGCGAATTTGGAGCCAAGTTCTATATTTGGAATTCTGACTGCGACTATCATAGCAACCAAAGAGCCAATCCAGAGCAAGGCTGTTAAAGGTAACGGCCCTTCCCACCCACACTGCTGGTTTCGCAGGGTGTGGGCGCTTAGCAACGCTGTCAATCAAACCTGTTGCTAACACTAGCGGGAATGAGAAAGAAGACGCCTGGTTTGTCTGTTATTAATGTTCATATCGTGATTTACAGATAAAATAGCGAAATAAAAACACAAGTATCATGTAGAGCGGGACAATACAAACATTTTAAGACCAAAATGACGAGGCTCACTGCAGCAGTCACAGAGAGAGGGGTGACAGTTTCCGAATGTAAAGTGAACTGGAGCTGATTAGAGTCGAAGGAGCCGGAAGAGCGCTCATGCTCGCTTCCTATTTGAAACGCGGCGGCTAGCGAGTTAAATGTGTCCATTTATATATACAGTCTATGCAAAACACAATACATTTTCCAAGTTTGGCACAGTAACAGATTGGAAACAGTTTGAAAAAAGAAAAGCGCGGTACTCACCTAACATTAGCTAATCAATACAACAGCAAACAGCACATGCACAGTCTAATCAATGTAAACACTGGTAAAGTAAGTGTATTGAGTTTATCGGCTGGTACTGTCCCGTAATGGCACACACACATTCACAAACGTATATAACGTGCAGAGCCACACACAGCTGCCGGGAGCTAATTCCAAAAGGTCTGGGGGGATTTGAAAAGCCTTACTCAGGAACAGAGAGAGAAACAAAAGAGGAAGGTGCTGATGTGGGGAAACAAAGGGAATGAACTGGAAAAGACAAAAAGACGGATAAAAACACCGACCAGAAACAACGTGTTCGGATGAGAAGACTTTGGGAGAGGAAGGGCATTTGGACTGAAGCTATATTGGTACAGTTAAGCTAGACCACAACAAGAAAAGGAAGTACGTATAAACAATTTTGACTGCTTTCTTTTATACTTGCGTACTCAGAGAGAATACAGAGTTGGAACTACTAAATAAACCTTGATATTTGGTTTAAAATTTACTGTTGCACAATTTTAGGTCATGCACAAACTAGAAGTCACACCAGACACTAGTAGCTGATCCAAAGGTTGGTGGTTCAATTCGAGCTTCCACAAATGAATACTGTCACTGTGTCCTTGGGCAAGACACTTAACCCTCCTCTCCCTCAGTGTCTACCTACACTGCTGTATGAAAGTATGTGTGAAAGGGTGAGTGGTTCCTTGATGTAAAGTGCTTTAAGTGTCTTGAAGGTGGAAACTGCGCTATATAAAAATGCAAACATTAACTATTTATACCACATAGCATAGCAATTAGCCTGGCAGCCAGACTGTTGCCCTCCATATTCTCTACAGGTCACAATTCCCTGCCAAACTCAGACCAAACAATCTGGTTTATTCATTTCAGTAATTACTATTTACAACAAAATCAACCTTCCCTCTCCTCAGATTAACAGCGTTTAGAAGGACCACACAGTTCTCTAATCTAATGTTTATAATATTTAGTTTTTTCAAAGAATTTCATTGATTTGACTGAAACACTCACATTTTCGACAGAGGAGAGAAAAGTAAAAGACATAAATTTGTTCTGCCTCTCTCCTCTTTCTCTCCTAGTTTTGTGTTCCTCTGGACTAACACAGAAGTGGGTCTAATAAGCACACGGGGGATTGGTTCTTCCACATCGCTCATCTGTGCATTGATTGAATGAAAGAGGCATACAGTATATATAAACTGTGTTATCTTACAGTATGTTTTACTGATGTCCAGTATCGACCAGTGACTACATGGAATAAGCCAGTTTTATCTTGTGACTGAAACGACCGCATGTTGTTTGTGAGTTAACAAAAGCCAAGCTAAATTTAATGAGCTCTCCAGAGGAAAGGCCCTGGTCTCATACTGGACATAGAAGTCTAATTTGGCTGCTCAGGTGTAATCACACTATTGATAGCCTGACTAGCCATTATCTTACGGGCTCAGCTTAGCAACAAGGACTACCAGACAAAAGAACTGCCATCAACTTTACAGGGAAAAGATATATGTGAAGAAACACTTGGTTATAACATCTCAAGACATTTCCAGGCAGTTTTTAGCACATCTCTGCTGGATTGGCTTAATATGGTCTTATTATTATAATTTGGATAATTCAGCCAGTTTGTTTTGGTTTAATTGAATGTGTTACTGAAACTGATGTTGTCCATTTAACAGGGGTGGGACGAGATGCATTTCTTAAGACGAGACGAGACACAAGATGAGGTCCATGAGTGCAAGACTACATTTTTACATTGTTTTTTAAGAAATACATTATGCAGTGCAGCTCACAGTTTTGACCTCACAATCATTTTATTTCATTTCATATTTTTGCTGTGGTTAAAGGAGATTAAAGAATTAATTTGAAATATTATAGAACTCAAGTAGAAATTCATTTTGTTGGATAAAAATTCACTATATTCACCTGTTCAACAATCCAGTGAATGAATAATAAGTATAATAGAAATTATCCTATTTTTCAATTTAAAGTAGATTCTGCAAAATTGACTTTTCAGAGCTTTTAACCATGTCATAGCTATTTCCTTCTCATTTACCCTGAAGTTTTTTTTTTTTGTTTTTTTTTGAGTGATTCATGCATGTTTAAGCAATCTTTAATCTTTTATTTTCAAGACACCATATTGCCGATCAATCCCCGTTTTCACCGCCACCGGTACCCACCCACTGCTCTGTACTTCATTCTTAATCGATGATACGCGTAGGATTTGGCAGCATCATGTAGTTATTTTGGTACAAATGAATAAAAATCTGCTATTCGCTAACGTGATCTGCAGCTATCCATAGGAGGAGCCAACAGCTACAAGGCGTTTTGCTGTGATGATGTTTACGGCAACGTTATTACTTTTATTCAGTCGTTTTAGATGAATATTGTGATTTAAAATGCACAAATTATACCTTAATGATCCACAGGTGTTATAGATTATAGATATATAGCAGACACAAGCACAATAGGTCTTCTTAAACTATCAGAATTCAAAGTGCAGTAGTACAACACACAAATGCATTCTAGTGACTCTGAATGAAACATGAATGAATCCAGGCTCTTTGCAGTACTCATGTGTTTGACTCATTGGAGCTGGTGCAGTGTGTGCTTGAGCTGTTTTGTCACGCCCCATCAGTGTCAGCCTGTTTGACTGAAGACCTCTCACTCCTCTACGGCCTCCACTGTTATTGTGGCGCACTTGCCATTTTAAATCCACTTAGCTTTAATTCTTCTATTAAATTCCTTTCTGGTCGTTGAGTAATTAGAGGATCAGTGTAATTAGACTGAGAACAGAAGTCTAATGGTGAAGATAATGAGGAGATACTGGGACTGTCAGAGGAGATATCGACTTCTACAAACTGTTTTTCTGTCAAAATTACTTTAATTATCTTACACAATTTTGAAAAAATAAAAAAATAAAACTAATTAAAGCCAAAGCAAGCCAGAAGAAAAGCTATATACTAGTCAGCTTTTAGGTCCCTTATTTCCACTGTAAAATGATCCTTAATGGTGCACTGTTATTTTTCGGACTTGTCTCCATGGAGATGCTATTGCCTTTCCTAGAATGTTCCACAGCATGGCATTGAACTTATCCATCTTGCATTTAGCCAATTAAAGATGTTTTGCTCAAAAATCTCTTGACAAACATGCACCGTCACTGTGAGAGATCTGCCCTATAACTTGGTCTGGTGGCGCTACCAAACTGAGATCGACTGAAATATCAGTTGGCTGAAATATGGACTTCTTAGCGTATCGGCCTTAAATCTCCAGCAAAGGCTCATATTTTGTTTTGTCCAATCTGTTTCCTGGAAAATACACACAAAGCTTTATATTAACACTTAAATACAAAGAGACAACTGCACAAAACATGAGTACACAGCTCTCTTACATGTTTGTGGTAAAAAAAAAAAAAAAAAAAAAAAGGGCTTGGGGGTTAGTTTGTAGTAAATTTAAAAAACATAATTTGGGAAAAATATTCCAGATCAGCCTCACATATCAATCCAAAAATATCATCAGAGCTTATCACCCATCAGTTCCTCTATTCTAAACAATCTGTATCAGCATCGGCTATGAAAAATGTATATATATATATATGTATATATATATATATATATATATATATATATATATATATATATATATATATATATATATATATATATATATATATATATATATATATATATATATATATATATATATATACCAAACAATGTAAATTAGGAGAGTGGATTGTGCCTTTCCACCTGTTTCAAATGCTGCTGTGACGATGATTCACAAACTCCGGGTTAAGGGCCTATTAAGAGCTGAGTACATAGTTGTGTGAGTTTTTCTGAATAGAATGTTCTCTGTGTCACTCAGACTGGCAGAGGGTCAGTCATCAGTCTGAGATCGACTCTAGTCTGTCTGGAGCCGTCAGCTGAGTCTTCAACACTAATCCACTGCATCAACTAAATCTGTTTTTCATTCCCATCGCCATGTGCTAACTTCAACTGTTCTTTTTCAACTATCTAATGATACCGACTTCATCCCTTGTTCGTCTTATTATCTTCCCCACTTGTTTCTTCTCTGTCTGAATTGTAGATGAGATTGGAGCGAGCGCATGCATAGGCAAATTTGTAATTTGTGTTTTGGCTCTGCAGTTGTCCTCAGGCACGCCTTTCCTTTCCAACTCCAGTGATTGTTATGATTACGGGCGTTAACCTTTGGATTCCAACACATTTCAGCACGTGCACAATGTGTGTTTAACCATGTGGGCTAATATGTTTCCCGGTGGATTGCACTTACCAATTTCCACCCAATTCACAAAGCATCAGGTGCAGCAGCAACCATTTCGGCAAAGTAGTTTTCTTGTGAATTAGTTTTGGTTTTATTTATTTATTTGAGCAGACTGGCCAATAAATATTTTAAGGCACCAGACAAGTTTCTTTTATATAAGAAAAAAATTCCCAAACCCCCTGTGAATGAATTTTCTGAAACAAGTTATGAGTTTCCAATTGGCCATTAACGATACTGAGCTTTGAGCTTTCATGTAAAACCTCAAAGTCTTGCTTTAGCACACAAATAAACCAACCACCTCTGAAAATAACACTATATGAATAGGCCTACCTACATCTTCTTTGTAAGTGACTGAACAAAAGATGACTTCATGCTCTTACAGTTTAGGACAACATAATTACATTAGTATATGTATGCAGTGTAAAATGGCTTGTAATAAATATGTCTGTTATCTGCGTCGGCTGTATCCAATGGCTGTGTATGGCAAATATTTTAGAGGAAGCTGAGACCAAAATAAATAGTATAAACTGCTAGTTTTTCGCTTGTTAAACAGATACAACAAAAGCACAAAATAGATAAGTGGGTAAAATGTTGTTTTTTTAAATATGTATATATATATATATATAGCACTTTTCCACCTTCCAGGCTTTCAAACGCTTTACATTAAGGAACCACATTCAAACACACTTTCATACACCAGCGTATGCACACACTGGGGAGAGGTGGGTTAAGTGTCTTGCTCAAGGACATGACAGTATCTGTTGGAGCTGGAATCAAACCATCAACCTGTGGGTCAGTGGACCCAGTGAGACCAAAGGTTGAAGTAAATGTTATGATCTATATCTAGAAGTATTTCAAGTGCAAGCCTTATTGTCGAGCAGTATTGACAAAAATTCTCTTATGATTTTTTTATGTGACGTGATGATGATATTCGGACAATGTTTACAGAAATGTGCTAAACCAGGTCTGTAATTGTCTTAGATGAGGTTTCAGAGTTGCACAAAATATGAATGTGTAAGTGTAAAATTAACCACAAAACTGCAGAAAAATCCATTCATATCAATGTTTTTTTTTTAAATTTATTTTAAATCAGCTCTTTGCAGCCTTTAAAAATATTTTTTATTACAGCTAGTACACTCAATATTCAAATTTTATGTGATTTCAAATTCCATTTTGGTTTCAGGGTGCTTCCTTGAGTTACTAGGACAATCTGGTTGAATTATTAAGAGCTACGTTATAAAAGATGTCTCTTAGGAACAGAAATAAAGTGTGTTACAGAGGGCCATGTGAATTCTGTGAAATATTTTTAAAGGTCTGCTCTGAATTTATGCCGGTGACATTATCATTGGAGGGGGATTTCTGCTCACCTGTGTGACATTTGGAGGTTGATGGTTTCCCATAGCCCCGAGCTCACGTTTGATTGCCAAAACAGCATCGGTCTTTTTCCTGAAGCCTCGAGTCTACAGAGCGCTCCATCATAAAACATGAAAGCAGACCCAGTAGAAATGCCAAAACCTGGTTCAGGGATAGGCTATAACTTAACCGATTATGGGAGGGGGATTTTTGTTGGCATCATACTTTTACTCTTTAAAACAACTTTAAGTAAGGTAGACAGCAGTAGTGTGTGGTGACTTTTATGGGTAGGCAGCAGACTTGAAGTGGACATCAATAGTTAGTTGATAACAATAATAATATAATAACCCACTTTTTATACAAATTACATTGCAAAAGAGTATATTTATTTTTACTGACATATACTACTGTACTTCAGTCCTACTGTTATCTATATAATTATTATTATGCATCTAGACCATGAGTGACATATGACAGCTCTACAAATATGTAATGTACTGCACAAAATACATTCATGAAAAGATACTAACAACAGCAGTGCACTGGTCAGACACATGCACGGGTCAGACAGGTGCTATAATAAGTCCTCATGTGTCACAAACGTGAAACAGCCCCGTGTTGGCACGCTCACACTCACCTGTCACAGATGCAAATCAAAACCACGTCTTTCCTGAAATGTCCTGTATTTCCCTGAAGCTGAGTAGGTCCAGAACAGTGACATGTTCCTCCAAACATGTGAAATAGTCCTGTTATTCTACTAACGCTAACTGTTTCATAAAGACACAGGCCACAGACCAGATGGGCTCTTCTCCAGCCACCGTCATTCCACTGTTCTGTCCGGATCCTCCATTTCAAACGAACTAGCACTGAAACTACCTAAATATTTAATTCAATGTCTGTATTACTGTTACTATTGTCTGTACCCAAGATCTACTCACTAGAAATGCAAAGCTAAAAGTTATTTCAGTTTCAGTGCAAAACCTTAGCTTTTTTGACATGCGATGATTTTAGATTTTATTGGACAAGCACTGCTTGCCTTGATTGCCCTGACCGCACGCCACCGGTAGGCAGTGTGATAATAAAAATGTAACTGTGATAAGACTCTGCCAGTCCTATATTGTGGTTCTGACTGGGAGCACTGGCTCTGTGCACAGTAGCCCCTGGCAACCTCACTGTTATCGTCACCGCTTCCTGTCCAATTGTATCTCTACGGGTTTGTTGTGGAGTCGTGCTAAAATTAATAAATATTCAAAGATCAGGCAGTGAACAGGGAGCTGCAGGGGGATGTCATTGACAACATGTTAAACACTACACAAATAAAGTAAATACTTCACTGGAGGACACTTCTGCGTTTAGAAAGAGGGATGTTTGTGCCGCTAATGCTAATTTTGAGGCATAATAAATATTAAAACGTCACAAACTGAAGTATTCTACATATAAAAATAATTGGCTAGTATTTGTTTTAATTAATTTGAATTTTAATAGGTTGTTTATTTTATATTGTTCAATTTTAATAAAAGTGACTGTTTAATAACAGTGAGCTAACTAACGTGCAACTGTGCACATATCCTATTCTGTTTAAGTCTATACAAGGACAAAAGCAGGCAAATTCAACCAATTAAAAAAGATTAATATTAAAAGCTACTAAGTGTAGAATTATTTGGATAGAATCTAAATTGTAACCTCAGGCTCCAAGAATATGTGGTTTGTGGTTTTTTGGGAGTGTTTTTTTTTTTTTTTTGCAATATTTCTGGCCCTTGGTGCTGGTGCTACTAATTTGTCACATCTTCATCTAAGCTTGTATTAGATTTGGATGAAGATACTGCAGCAAGTGGATAATAGGGTCATCTGGGAAAATGTCTAATTGGGATTATTCTGACAAGCATCGTGATTGCGGCTCGATTTGCGATTCATGTTTTAATAATACGATTCTGTTCAAAGTTCACATTTTAGAAGAGCTCACACAAAGACTGAAATATGAACTGCCAAACTAATACAAGAATCCCTTTTCAGAACATGTTTGTAGAGGTCTACTCTAAACTACAGGGTTCTGCCCAATAAGACAGGACATTTTGGACGATATTATCCTTCAAAAATTGCAGCCTTTGCGATCGGCTAATTGCATCCATTGAAACTGCAATTTCGTTTTGATTGCAATTTTGCAGTCCTGGATACGTGTTAGGTATAAGAAGTAATATAACAAAAGAACCATGACTACCACTTTCATAAAATGGATGAGCCAAAGTTTGTGTGCAGTTGGTCAGAATCCAACAGATCTTTATGGAGATGAAAGAGAGCTCGCCTGTCTCTAGAGAGTCCTGACTAAACGTGGGAATAAGTCTGAGCCCTGTTCTATTTCAGGATGACAACACATCAGGCTCCATATGGTACATGTATTATTGTCCTTTGAAAGATTGATTTAAAACGGGATTACAAAGCATTTCACCCATACACCAACTCACAACATACAACCTCCATTCTCCATATGCTTCAGGTACAAAAACGGTTTACTTACATGGCCTTAAACCTTGGATCGACATTGCAGTTTTAGTTAAGTACATATTTTTTCTCTGGTAATAATGACCCATAATAAAACAAGCGACACATTATAACTATATATTTTTTCTGCTACAGTAATGGTGGGTAATGCTTCAGGATTTTCTTGCATATTTTTAACTAAAGAGCCTATGTAGAGGATTATAGGGGCGTCTACTGTATCCCGCTCTCAACATAAACGTCATTGGCTGAGCGGTAAGATCCACTGACTTACAAGTTGGCGGTACGATTCTAGCTCCCACAGATGAATGCTGCCGTTGTGTCATTGGGCAAGACACTTAACCCACTTCACCACCAGGGTCCGTGTACACTTGTGTATAAATGTGTGTGAATAGGTGAGTGGTTCTTTGATGTAAAGTGCTTTGAGTGCCTTGAACGTTGAAAAGCGCTATAGAAAAATGTGACCTTTACCATTAAATCAATACATAATGAAAACCCCAGTCTACAAACTAGCACTAGGCTATACCACTACTTTACTTGGTACGTCGTTAATACCAACTACAGTGTTTCCCATTGCTCCTTGTTTTGTCATTCATATAAAAAGTAACTAAGCTCTTCCAAAAGACCTCCCTGGCATTTAATACTAGCTAGACAGGATATATTGGTGTTATATTAGTATTATCTCTATATTTGCTTGTTTGTTTTTGTTTTATTTATTTATTTATTTTTATTTATTTTTACTTGAATTGAAATAGTTTGAAAAAATAAATAAATAAATTAACCTAGGAAGTATTTGCACCACCATAATCTGAACCAAATCTATAGGAAACACTGCAACTGTGTCGTTTCCAACCAGTGTACTGCAGTCTGTTGATAAGGGACTGGACAAATAAGCATAAACATAACTGCATCACGAGCAAATATAAACAGGAGAAATGCGTTTGCATGTTATAAACTTCAATAAAAAGAAGATGTTATGGACGTATTTCAAACTCAGGTTGCACACTATTGTTTACTTGACTTAATTTAGCCAGGCTACAAATTGTGACATAACATATAATAATTATGCATTAGTCTTATTTACAATAGAGTTTAATTTATTGCACTAGTCTTACCTCTAGTGATTACATAGAGAAACACAGAGATCAAATGAGCTTGATGTACAAGAATTTTGCAACACCACCTACTGGCGATTTCACTAACTGCAGGACAATACAAGAACCATCTGAACGAAACAAAACACAACTATGGGCATGTTTTTAAGAAAGCAACAGCATTATAACATGGCTTAAAACTCATAAGAGTCCATTTTGTGTAATATAGGACCTTTAATTTATGACTAAAGCTATATTTTATTTGCATTACCACTTTAATTTGTACGGTAATTTCCTCAAAACTAACCAGATACTGCTAAGTTCATTGTAATAACTGTCAATAAATAAATAAATAAATGAATAAATACACCCTCTGCTGACTGATGCAAAAAGATGACAACAGTTTTGAGTGAGAACAGAACTTTTCCATAGACCTAACTGAACCAGCACTGGTCTCTATGCAAATGACGAGACCCGATGCATTTGAGCCCTCCTACGGACGTGAAATTGTGGCTGTTTTAAACTGATTGGCCAACCTCTTATCTGTGAAGAACAATTTCTGCATCAGAAGCTGGTGTGGGCGTGTGTGGGCGCCGGTGACTGAAATTAGCTTCTTTACGAGTTATGAACTTTTACTTTTCCCTTAGTTTAAAATTCTGCGCTAAAACGTACAGGTTAAAGAAATGCAAATTGGAGGTTGCAATCTTACCTTTTAGCTGTTAAAATAGTGGAGCGCTTTTGTGTTTCTATCAGATCCCTGTGCCTTTCAATACACGGACGATGTAATTATATGCCGGTCCTTATTAAACATGTCAAAACATTTTACTATTTAAATCCTCCTACAAGATCTATACATCAGCCCATATAGTGGAACTGACAAAACAAACACAATATACAATACGTCAAGGCGCAGGCGCTAATAACAGATATAATTATAACGGCTGGCTCGTGGGGGGAAATAAAAGGTCTTTTTGATGCCGGTGTGACCTGGACTCTCCCCTTGCCTCATTAGGGAAGTGTCTGATGCAATTAGAGAGAAGAGACAAGCGCAGACGACTTTCTATTATTCTACTTGTATTCACTGTTAATAACATATTGGACCCCACTGGCCTGGGGCGACCACTCATTTCAGACAAATTAATTAAGAGTTTCCACTACTCAGGATTCAATCAATTAAATTCTATCAGCAATCAATTTCCTCGCTAGGCTATACAAATAAACACGGATATAACATAGAACTAGGGATGTCATGGTATTACGTTTTTGAGGAAAAATATTGAGATTTTATGGTTAATTGGCCATAATTTATGCTATTTGTGGGTTATAATTACATTCAAATATTAAGTCAGCTTATAATGTCCACCTAATTGCACGGTTTAAAAGGTCCGATGATACACAACATTCATTTTTGTGCTTTTTTGAGCTTTAAGTCATGTTATAATGTTGTTACCTCCTTAAAAACATACCAAGAGTTGTGTTTTGTTTCATTCGCACATGTTTGAGTAACCCTTTATTATTAGTCTGTTTACATCTCCAAAACTGAAAATGCTCTGTGCCACCTTGTGATGTCACGAAGTGGTAGTTTTCACGTTAACATCTGCCTTTTACCTTTAGTTTAGTAGAAATAGGCAATTCCAGGGCTGAAATAATCTTCCATTTACCATTTACCACATGACATCACGAGGTGGAACAGAGTGTTGTCGGTTTGAAAGAAGAACTCATAACATTATAATATGGATCAGGAAATAGCATAATATGAGCCCTTTAAACATTTAACTTTAAAAACAAGGCAAAAAAAGAACTTAAACAGCTTCTGGAATTGATTAAGGCTAATTCCCATTTGTGATTATTGGGCTCTGGCCCTTTAGTTAGCTCATTCGCTTTTTTCTCTCTGCTAACACGATGGCAAAACAACCCACACAGCTAAAGTGATTCAAAGTAGCACTAACATCGCATTCATCTCTCCTTTGTCTCAGCGCGGCCTCAAGTCTTCTCTGTGTGTGTGCAGAGCCATCGAGAGAGACACACAATGAAGTAAAAACAATACAACAACAGTTTTAATGATGCTTAGTCATAACAGGTGTCCCCACATGCCTTTAACACTATACAAGCTTATTCCCAGTGTGCTGATGACGTGAGACACACACACATATACAGCCTGTTTGCTCCACGTTGCACCTTGAATAGAGTGACCAGACGTCCCTATTTACCCAGTTTTGAGCTATTTGCCTCATGTCCCAGTGGATTTATCCAAAACCAGTGATTTGTCCCAGTTTTATACAAGAAATGTCCCAGGTGTCCTTATATTTGACCCATTTGATCCCCGCTATAGTAAAAAGAGTAATATATAGTCAACTATTTTTGTTCAAATATAAAAAACTGTGCTTGAAAATCTCCAGAGGGCCAAAAAGTGCACTTGTTGTAATGACAAAAGTCTCTCATGTTTTAAACTGATTCACAAGTGAGTAGAGAATGGGCCGAGGGCTTAATAATGTTCTTAATTACACGCTCTTTTCACAAGTTTATCATTACCGACTACCCCAACCCGCTGTGTCCCAGTTTTTCATTTTGAAAATCTGGTCACTCTAACCTTGAGTGACATTTTTTTGGTATACTGTAAGTTCAAAAACTCCTACAATGAACTTACCAGGGTCATAAATATTCGCTCTAAGGGGGCATTACAAATTCTGAGTTTGAATCCACAATGCGGGTCAGTATTAGGGATGGGATCCCTATATTAGCGATATTATCACGATTAGCGATAATATTGCTAATCGCAACCAAAAAGGTCCGCAATTAATCGTTTTTTAATAATCGTGATCATCGCACACGATTATAACCACCTTTACGGCAAAAGACTGCCTCATGTTTCCGGTGTCAATGCAATCTTTAGATGTTAGTTCTAGTGTTTGCCCACAAGGGGGCCCTCTATCATAGCAATGAAACTTGTTAGCTTCTGTGCTTATTCTGAATTGGGGATGATTCTTCATCATCGTCAGTCATCGTCATGGTTAGGCAGGCTGTGGATCTAGATCCCAATGACATATCCTCCACTCAAGAAGGTGAAGTCTGATGTGTGGAATTATTATGGTGCTGAAAATCAAGACCAACAAGATAAGCCGCCAATTCGAGTGTGCCGAAAAAAAGTTGCGACTCCGAAGACAAACACGAGCAACTGCACATTTACGAGACAACCATCCTGTATTGTTTGCCAAACTTGAGCCGAATATATCCATCATAAGTAACATACCCTGTGAAATAAACTATTGAATGTAGTTTGTGTTAGTTTAGATTTTGTATGAATAATGATACGTGTTTGTGTCCACTTTGCTAGGTTAGCATTAGCTGAATAGCATTTTGCACAGCTGTTTGCACATGGTTTTAAAACAACCATGAATTAATCTGAATACCTATAATTTACGCTTTCTGTGTAAATATGTTACAACATGAAAACCCGCAGCTTATAAATGTACAAAATGTATTTCCTTTTAAAATTTAGCTGGTGCGCGCAATAGTCCAAAATTTAGGGTAATTGCTGTTTTAGGGACTTTTTAAAAAACTGTAAACCTTGGCTTAATGATTATCGAGATAATATTGTTAATCGAGATTATTTTAGTCAAAATAATCTTGAGTCTAAATTTTATTATTGTCCCATCCCTAGTCAGTATCTTGGTCAATACTAAAACAGCAACAGAAGAACAGGGAAGGGCTGCACACTATCTCACAAATATAACTTTGAGTTAAATACCTTCTCTTTTTAAGGAAATAAAAACTCACTAACCCTGAAGTTTAGACCACTAAAAGCCCTCTCTGACATAAGATTCCTTCAGTCTCATGTTAATGCTTCTGAATGTGTTTAAAATGTGCATTGCAGACTGAATCTTGGTTAAAAAATAAATAAACAAAAAGTCACAAGTAATTACAATTGTTACAATTGGCAGAAAAATCTCAAATGTGTGCAGTTTTGAATCGTTCCCTGTACAATGATTTCCCAAGGAAGCTGTGCTAATAATGGCCACCCCCCACCTCACCCCTCCCTGCTCCGTGTAGGATGGTCAGTTCTGATTCTATATTTGCTCTTTTCAGATCCTAATGAACATTCTGTGCAAACACAAGAAGCGCCACTCCTGATTGGCACATGTGTTTGAGGCTTAAAATCAGCTTTGTGTTTGTTGTTTGTCTGTCCGTCCGAGAAGCGCGCCTTGTTTCTAATCGCTAATGACTTCCTCCTCTCACATAATGGAAATAAAGCTACGCTGGTGTCCATACAGAGACGAGCTCTCTACCTCAATGTCCACTTGTGATTACCTTGTATTGAATCGTCTCCATCCAATCTATCCCCGGGCATCATTTGTGCTGCTTTATTCTGTCTCCTGCCACTGACCCCCTCATTCATTGTATTTATGTGAGTGGCTGAAATGAGTTTGCCGTTTGTTTGTCTCGCAGAGAGCCTAGATTCATTTCTCACACTAATTACATATTAATGCATGATACAAGTAACCGAGCTGTCACTTGTGAAAGTCAAGGAGCTCTATTTGGACTAACGGTTTTCATAAAGGGGCTTCGTTACACAAAACGGACTCTTGTGAGCTTTAAGCCATGTTAGAATGTTTCTTACGTCCTCAAAAACATACCTGGAGCTGTGTTTTGTTTCATTAACACTTTCTTATTAGTCTGTCTGCATTTCCAAAGCTCAAAATGCTCTGTTCCACCTTGAGACCGGGGTTGCCTCTTGGCCTGCTGGCATCAGTTGCTCATCTCCATGTAAATAGAGAAGTTTAATGCCGTACTATGGAACATTCTAGGCCAAGCAATGACATTTTCATGGAGACAAACAGGTGGCAGACTCCCCCTGCACGTAGAGTTGCATAGTGCGGCCTGTTACTATATTGACTTATCGTTCATTATAAGAAATTCTTTTATTTTTATTTTTGGGGGGGATCAGTATTTATTGTGTGTACTTTTTCTTTGCAGTAGTTGGGAATTTGTGGTTATTTTTTGACTCTATGACAAGATTTAAGGCATAAAAGGTAGAATTACATGCTTCTACATCTCATTGCAGTGGGATTAAATAAGTGTTCTTCTTCCCACTCCTTTTTGGGCCAAACTAAAGAGAACTTTGCATATTACTCACATGCTTTTGTTGCTGTTGTTGTTCTTGACTCTGTTGGTGCAACTATACTGATGTCAACATAGATGTTATTATGTTCCATTGCAAAAGAAATGTTTACTTGTCCAAACTAAAATAAACACATAAATAAAAAATCGGCCTGTCACAATTAATACTATATCACTAGTGGGGAACTTTTTGTTATTCTTCCTGTTCTACGATTATATTTGAGCCTCAGACAGTTGAATAAACAACTTCTATGACTCATTACAGACACAAACTAATGACAAAGTGATTCGTTTAGCTATTTATTTATAATTGCAGTTCATGCTTTTCTACACTATTGACCATCTGGAATATTTTTAAAGATAATTTTTAAATTAATCCTACTTTTTGTCAGTGGAATATTGTAGTTTCAATATTACCATTTATTACCATTTTAAAATGTTATCGTGAAAGGCCTATAAATAAATAGATACAATTTATAACTCCTAAAGTGTCTCATTCTGCTGTTTATTTATTGCAGCTCGTTATTTTTTTTTACAATATTGTGGATTTTTAATAGTTTTTGTGGCTTAAATTGTGTTGTGTTTATTGTGTTAGTGGCATAAATTAGTTTTAATATTATAATTCAATATATTTATTGTGTGTATATATCAAAATGTGTCGTGACAGGCCTAGTGCGCCTTTAAGGTCTAAAGATAAACACAAAATGCTGCAAGATCTAAATAGCAAACAACACAACTAGCCTGCATACAACCAGTCTACTAGGACCAACCCCTCTGTTACTGTAATAAACTCCTAACACAGAGCTGCCCTGAAAATGGCCGAACTAATATCCAAATCCAGCCTAAGCGCCCGATCAGCAGTAAGGATATCTGGCAGAGAAAACACAGTACGTAGAGGTAATGTGAAGGTGGAGCTAGTTAAAAATAATGAGCTGCATGCATTTGTTTCTCTATCAGTGCAAACTCTCACTGCTCCATCCCTTTTATTCTGCTGCAGTTATAAAGCAGTAAACAAATGAGGCTTTCCTTCAGCTCTGTAAATTGCCTCATTTGCAGTAGTTTGTGTCCCGAGAGCCATATTCTATTAAAATTACCCCAGCCATGAAAAGCATACGCTTCTCTGGGCTATTGGTATATAGCTACGGCCCAAAATGTTAAAATAGTAACATAGTATCAAAGAGGGATCTTGATTCAATTTTGTAAAAACATGACCATGATAATGTTAATATATATAAATACATAGATACAAGCAAAGTGTAATTTGCCCAAGATTACACCTACACTGTTCTACTGTATCAAATAATCACCCCATAGGCTTTAAATTACAATTACAGGACAGTTAGCAGTGTGGAATTGAGGTCATAATAATCACTATATCGACTTATCAATATATGAAACCTGGAACTATATTTTTTGAGGTCAATATTTATCATGTGGACATTTTTGCACCACTGTGAAACTTGTGGTTATTTTTTGGCTATATGATAAGACTGAAGCCAGGCATGCCCAAACTGTGGCTAGGGGGCTAAATGCGGCCCTCAGACCAATTTTTCTTAGTCCTCAAGCTTCCAGATGAATTGGACCATATTACCTTAAACGGCACTTTTTAGTGTACATTTCTGAAAATCTACTTTAACAAGCCTATATCAAATATTTTATGTGTCCCACTGAGGAGCTAAGCATGTATAAAAGTCTAGTGGTTCAGTCTAACTTTGAATTTTCACTGTATGGGTGACCAGTCTATGGCCCTCAATCGGCCCATAGCTTTGTTTTTTATATGTGGCCCTTAAAGAGAAAAGTTTGAACACCCCTGATTTAAACTAACTACTTAAGTGTCTCATTCTGCTGTTTATTTATTGCAGCTCATGATTTTTTAACAATATTCTAGATTTAGAATAGTTTTTGAGGTTTAAATCTACTCTTGGGTTATTGTGTTAGTGGTACACATTTGTTTCAGTATTATAGTTTATCTTCTATATTTACTTCAGCAACTTCAAATTTTGTTATCGTTACAGACCTAGTGGGGAGTAACATTCAGCAAAACCAAACACGTTGATGTAGCGATTATCATGCCGGCCTTACTGTTATCACAACACTACAATTTAAAAATCGATTTTGATGATAAGGAATAGATTTGATACTCATTTTGTCCTGTTAATGTGACTTTTTTGGGTAACACTCTTAAACTGTATATACAAATGGACATAGCTAACCTGCTAGCTGCCATGTTCTAAATAGGAAGTGATCATGGGCGCACTTCTGGCTCCAGTTCACTTGACATTGCAAAATTGTCGCCCATTTCTTTGTAACTGCTGCTGTCAGACTCGTCATTTTGGTCTTAAAATGTTTGTTTTAACCCTCTGTACATGATCCTGTTTTTATTTTTGCTTTTGTGTCTGTAAATCAAGATGTTAACATTACTAACAGACAAATCAGACGCCTTCTTTCCCCGAGCCGAACACAATGGGTGATGTCAAACTCACCTTTTCTTTATACAGTCCATGGTATCACTACTTTTAAGTATGAGTATCTAGTTTTAAGAACAGTTTCAGCATACGTTTGACTAATTAGTTTTAGCTCTATTGTAAAACTGTCTGCTTGTTCCTTCTGCTCGATTCTTGCGTCACAGCGTCATTCCTGCCACAGCGCTGGTTCTTTTTTCCTCTTAACACACTTTGTTTTTGGCCGACTGCAGCAGCTCTGAGCCACTGCTGTATTTACTCTGTGTGTTTAGAGCAGTGGACACTCAGGGGACATCACGGCTGCCACGCTCTCGCCTCAGGACCGGCGTATCCAAGGCTGTACCTGCTTAGATACGCACAAACATTCTTACTCCGCACTGGCACCATCTCGCCAGAGGCACGCGGCTCTACGTCTGCGGCGGCGCAAATCCCCGCAGTCACAATTACACCCAAACCACAGAACATGTATACGATTACACCGCGCCGTCCCAATGCTTTTGTACTCACAGCTCAACAATTTAACATCTGACAGCTTTCCAAAACACTTGTACACGCCACGTTTGATCACAGCCAAGTACACATTAGTTTTGTGTTTGTATATTAGTGGAAATGAGAAACTAAAAAAACTTACCTGTAGCAGCAGACGTGATGGAGATGGATCCAGGAAGACATGAAAAAACAAAGACAATATGTTAGCTAGGCCTGGGCGATATGCCATTTTGTTTCTTCATATTCATTAATCACAGTAAAAAAAACGTTAATTTCTGGACATAAAAGATAGAGACTTTAATTCATTGCAGTAACACATAGAAATAGTCACATTTCTTCCTCTAAAGTCTGAATTCTGCTCAAAAGCACTAACTTTTACCGACAGAGAAGTGGCTATATAGACCTCTTGATTAAAAAGAGCCAAGCATATCATTGCCATTTTGAAGTGACTGAATCGATTATAATTTGATTAATTGCACAGATGTAAAACTCAGATACTCAAGTACTGGGACGAAATTTTAACAAGGTGTGGAAAAGTGATAGTGATAGGGATTGTGGATGGAACAAGATGTTGTCAGATCAAAACATGAACCCTATTTTTAAGACGGAGTTCTATTTACGAAAGCTGCTATAACATTCACACTATGGTAAAAGGTTACGGTCACATTTTTATATAGCACTTTTTTTTATGTTTTATGTCGGATTCAAACCTCCAACCTTTGGATAAGTGGGCCAACACTCTCCCAACTGCGCCACTGTATGCTCAATATATCACACATACTTACAAATACTACCAATACAAACTCAACTTGTCTAAAACATTTTTGCAAGTTCAAGGCCAACGTAAGAAAAACATTCCTATACCAAGGCTGCGCTCAATTTTCATACGTCTTGTCCAAACCTTTATTTAGCAGTTTGGAAAATGATTTAGTTTGACCTTCGTAGCGGGAGTGAGTGTGAAAAGGGACCATTTAAAAATCGGAGTCAGGAATATCAGAGAGGGGAAGTTCTGACCCCATCCTGCTCTCTTGTCGAGTGTCCTTGTTAAACTAGGAGAGCAGATGAGGGCATGAATGTGAATACACACACGCACACTTACAGACTACTGGCTTTTGGTGCTTTTGATTTAAACTCGCAGTAGGGAAATGTACTATTGGTTCTGGCAGCTGGAGACAGAATATGCAGCTATTTTAACAGTGTACCATGAATATATAGTCATAAAACAAGACATGTGAAGTACTACACTGGCAGTAGTAGCGATTGCGTGTTTAGTCTAAATGTCAACACTCTCACCACAAAAACTCCAGCGTTAAATGGGAGAACTACTAATTGTTGGGGTTATAACATTTTGTAATTGTGAGAGTGTGTTGAGACTAAAATTACAGCAATTGTGAGCACACAATTATTTCAGAAAGTCAACCAAACACGATTTAGAGGAACACTCGAAAATGTCACACTGATTATTGGTTATTAAAGTGGCTGTGCATTGATCTGTAAGTGTGCTACACGGAAGAGTTACTTTTGAATTGACATAAAGACGTTTAGTTTAGAATTTAGAGTTCAGTCATCAGGCTGTATGGTGAAAATGTCAAAAATATGTAGATTTACGTAATTTGACTATACTGTAGAGTCCTTGTGATATGTTGCCACAGGTGCCAAGGGCTAACTGACAGAAATATGGCTGCCAATCTACGCAAATATCACCACTCACACAATATATTAACACAGGAAAGTAGGATGAAGTGCCTTTTCCAAAGACTAAACGTCAAAATCATGCTTAGAATCATAAACAGTGCCAAAATCATACCGTCTATGTATACCAACTTATTTAACCTTAAACTGCTTATCGTATTTTCCGCACTATAAGGCGCACCTAAAAGCCATTAATTTTCTCAAAAACCCACAGTGTGCCTTATAATCCGATGCGCCTTATATATGGATCAATATTGGTCAATTATGACACCCGTAGTCAGGAGGCGTCGCCGAAGTAATAGCGGTAATAACCCTTTAAGGACTGAGCACACTATGGGCCAGTATAGCTCACCTAGACCTAGACTTTTATTCTTTTTTAGCCATAAAATCATGTTAAATGAAGTATCAGAATTTACTGCATTTTTTCACACAAATACTTCTATTTTACACATCCATCCATATTTTTTCTTTTACGCATCGAATAAATGACACCTTCGAGGAACAACAGAGGCAGATTACTGTAATGACGGTAAAATATTTAGACTATACTTTGAGACGACATTTAAATTTACATGAGAGCACGACTGGGCGCGGACTTACGCTGCTGGAAAGTCCGCAACCCGCTCTATCGGCGACGATAGGATCCGACGCTATAGGGATAACGGGGAGACAGCGCCGGGCGACATACGCCACAATCTGCCAATGGATTGAGGATTCCTGGGCTGATATATCAGTCTCAACTGTGGTCCGAGCTCACGAAGGCAGGAATTGTCACTGAACTGTTAAGACAACAGCAGCGACACGAATAATGGCGATTTTGACGAGATGGAATCGGGCGCTTTGAATGTCGAGCTCACCCAACTGTTCAACTCAGACACTGAAGAGGAAGAATTCGACGGATTCATGAATGAGGAATGAACTGAAAAAGTGAGCTTTACGTGTTTCTTTCACGTGTTTAGAACTAAGAAGGTGCGCCTTATATTCCAATGCACCTTATAGTGCGGAAAATACGGTACTTTTAGCATGGGTTTAAATAGAGATAAACCATAGACTGTATACAGAAGTGGACTAAGGGAGTGTGACCTCACCCATAGCATTTGGCTCCAGTCAAATGAAGCTCATCGAGGCTAGCAGTTATTCACCTTATTCCGGAAGTTGCCGTGGGCCCCGCCATCTTCATTTGGGTTGTATAGATTGAACATTTGACATAAATCAACCTTCTTTACATAATATTTTTGCATCCAAATTTTCCCAAATTCTTCATCGAAAGGAACCGGAAGTAATAACCGGAAGTGTCACCCCACAGAAAGCACGGTTTAGTTGCATTTACGGAAAAAGTGGGATTTGCAACTGTGAGTATCATAACAACCAAAGACCAAAGAGCCAATCCAGAGCAAGGCTGCTGAAGGTAACGCCCCTTCCCATCTGTACTACTGGTTTAGTAAGATGGATGCACTTAGCAACACTGTCAATAAAACCTGAGAGCCGGTGGAGCCGGAAGTGCGCCCATGCTCACTTCCTATTTGGAATGCGGCAAATAATGTGTTAGCTACAGTATGTCCATTTATATATACAGTCTATGAGATAAACAGATATTTGCTCTTTTCTCCATATCATCTTTCGCTGTTAAATCTCAAGCAGAGGGTGATATTTAACTTTGTACAACTTGCTGCCTAAAGAACACATAAAACATGCACAAAACATGACTACACAGCTGTCTTAGAGGTTTGTGGTTAAAAAGGGCTTTGGGTGAGTTTGTAGTAAACTTAAAATACAACATTCAGGCCAAATAATTGAAATTCGTCTGACATATCGATCCAAAATATCGGCAGACTTATCGGCCATCGGGTTCTCTCTGATCTCTCAGTGTCGGCCATGAAAAAACCCATATAGATTGATCTCTAGTATTAAATAGTTAAAAGATTTGCTCTTGCATTTGAGAACCCGGGAGCTTATTCTGATACAAATTGTCTGTCAAAAATGTTAAATATTAACAGACTTTTTCCAAATAATTTTACCCTTGCAAAGTATTATAGCACGAGCTTCAACTCCAAGGTAGGCACTACAATTTAACTGATAAAAAGTTAAAGTATTCATGAATGGGAACTGGAATACATTTTTCAGATATATTTAATAAAGAGCTGGTAAGATAGATAAAGCAGTATTATGAGACAGAAAAAGCTGAAGTTGGCGTGAGCCAGTGTTGATGATTCATGGCAAATACCATTTTTATTTGTACATTTTTGTCATTTTAGAGCCAATGCCCCAGTCCATCTTTGCAATTTGAATAGATGTGCGAATGTCCCTGGTTAAATTGAGCCGGCCTCAGCGATGAGCCTTGTCTGCTGCTATTTGGAGACTGAGGGCTGTTTTATCTGTCTGCTCTGATAAAAGGAGTTTCATGTATTGATCAACAACATCCCAGCTCACCTAATTATTCAACTCTAAATCTATGAGAAAGTCACTGGGTGCGCACCAATGGCTTTTCAAGGTTAATGCCCACCGCACACACACACACACACACATACATGAATAGATATTGCTTCTTGCATAGAGGCAGCAGATAGGGGGATGGTCTGTCCTCCTCTGGGCCTCGGGGCGGGTGCGTACTTCATTAAAATGTGATCTGCAGTGAGGAGCCTGACTCAGCTGACTTTAATTAAAGCTGTCAAACTATTGTGGTGTCGCTGTCACTCCATGAATATGCACGGAGCAGCGATCAATGCGGCAGTCTCATCGCGGCACTTTTACACAGCGACATGTGACAGTGCACAGGGAGGGGCCGCCAGGGAAACACAGAGTGAGGAACAAGGCAGGTGGGCGCAGTTTACAAAACAGTCACTAGCAAGGCGTTACCCACATATCAACTGGGTCTACTGTTTAAAATCAATTGTATGCCATGTGATAATTGAAGGCTTTTAGCATTTCATGGTCTCTACATGGACCAGATAACGTTTAAACATAGACTGTATAGATAAATGGACATAGCTAACCCGCTAGCAGCCACGTTCCAAATAGGAAGTGAGCATGTGTGCACTTCGGCTCCAATTCACTTTACATTAAAAATCTGTCCCCCTCTCCCTGTAACTGCTGCTATCAGGCTCAACATTTTGGTCTTAAAATGTTCATATTAACCCGCTTTACATGATCCTGGTTTCACTAGTGTGTCCGTAACTCAAGATATGAACATTAACAACAGACAAATCAGGTGCCTTCTCCCCCTGAGGTCGCTCTCAGGGGAAGAAGGCACCTTCTCCACTGGTGCGGGCGGGAAGGGACGTTACTTTCAACAGCCTCCCTCTGGATTGGCTCTCTGGTTGCTATGATACTCATGGTCGTAATTCGTAATATGCAACTTGGCTCCAAATTCGCCCCATAACTGCTAGCCTCAATGAGCTTCATTTGACTGAGTGCCATCACACTCACTTTGTCCACTTCTTTATACAGTCTATGGGTTTAAACCGAGACTAAACCAAGTCTAAACCAGGACCAAACAATGGACACGGGACACTATTGACTACCTATACTGAAACAGAGCTTTTATATATGATAAAATCATTTGTCCTAGCGCGATGTTACATATTGAAAACAGACCCCTGAATGCATCACACCAAACACGATTATTTTATTTAAGCCTGTCATGATAATTACTATATTGGATTATCGTTCAATATATAAAAGCTGGAACAATATATTTGCAGGCTCAATATTTATCATGTGTAAAATTTTGACATTTTTATCAAGATAAGATAATATCTGAGATGTAAAGGGTTGAATAAATAACTTCTATAGCTTGAAAAACTAGTTTACTAGGATTATCGTGCTTTTTATAAGTGCCATAAAGTATCTTCAACATTATCGTTTATCGCAATATTTCTTGTGGCAATATATCGTCCTTCAAAATGGGGCTTCTTTTCATCGTTGTTCTTGTAAAACACCATGGTTGATTTGACCTTCCTAAAAGAGTGATAGCATGTTTTTATATACTGTGTAATGAAAACCTGACTTTTTCTAATTAAAGTCTCTTGGCTGTCAGCTAGGTGACATACTGTTACCCACAACAACACACCATGTTGGTACATTCAGGTGTTGATGTAGCTGCCAAAAGTCATCAAAAAGTCTCACTTACAAATGTAATTAGTCTTCTCATTACCTGAACATCAGCGCTACACCAACTAATTACAAACAGCGCCAGCTTTTGTGACTTAATGAATCCCTTATATTCAGTCGCTCAACATGAAACTGGGGGAGTCAAGCTCAAATATTTTAGACTTGGAGGAAGGAGAGCAATTACACTGAAGAAATTTCTACCATCATTAAAACTGAAGGTCAAAGTTTTTATATTTTGTGCATCTAGAAAATTTTAAAACTAACTAACCTCCAAGACAGGGCTCCAGACTAACAATTTGAAGCTGAAATACTGTATGCAGATATGTTGCATTGATTTGTTTTGTTTTAATGAATGAAATAAGATATTAAATTGAAAATTGAAATTTGAGACTAAAAGTTTCATCTGGGTGCGCATGAACATGATGTGGATACACCAATACCCTCACTTATTTAAGTCATCTTAATATGTAACCTTTAAATTCAACGATAAGGTCTGCGTGAACTACTACTTTTACTCAGATGTACTGTTTATTCTCAACACTGATTATTAAAGCAAAAAATACTAAACTAAATCATATTTCAATAATGACCATACTTTTATTTTTTTAAAACCTGTTTATCTGATCAAATAACATTGAGAATTTACCTTTTAAGTTAAAACTACATTAGTATCTTATTTTAGTTTAATAAAAAGCTACGAAAAAAAATAAATAAAAATAATAATTGGCTTAAAAAATTTGTCAGAATGAGATGTCTGTACTTTAAGGAACTTTACACTTTGCTATAGCCCATGCAGAGTGAGCCTTCTTACTTTCAATAGCTGATCTTTGATGTTTTTTGCTGTCTAGTTTTATTTTCCTTTTTCACCTGAGTCAAGTAACAGAGTGTGACCTGAACACATCGGTTTCAGCAACTCACACTGACGCAGCGGTCTGGTCAGGTGAAGTGGGTGAATTAACACTTTTTTCTTTTAGTTGTCAATTAAATTACTAATTTAAGTATGTTTTATATCATTTAATACATGTATATAATGAGGAGAGAGGACATGTGAGAAGGGATGTGATGAGGATCTCGCAAGTACCCAAGGAGTATTTTTTTTTTTTTTTGTCACACCAGGCAAATTTTTAGATGGAGCCGAACTGGTTGCACTCCAACTGAATGGAGCCTTGCAAGACCAACTGAATATATAAATCACACGTTTTTTGTTATTTTTTTACCTATTACTGCAAGGCTGATCCAAGGATACAAACACCATCTGGTTTTGATCTGGTTATAGTCCTCTCTTTTTTGGTTTTGTAAGCCAGCCTAAGACTGAGCACTGGGCCAGCTGCTGCCAACAGCCCTGTGATATGTGTATACAGAGACATAAAACTGCACAGAGAAACAGCAGTGAAGTTGACAGTTAACATCACTTCCTCCATCCTGATCAAAGCCCACAGACCGAAGAGATACAGGTGCAGCCTTGGTGTATTTACTCACCTTTACCCTTCAAACCACCGACATACCATGACTGAGGCTGCAGTCACACTTCCTGGTTTAATCCTGATACAGTTTGGTTTGATCCTGGTTTAGTCTTTTTAGTTTAGTTCTAAATGTGATGTGTCAAGATTATCCGGTTAATTCTAAGAAATAAAAAATATAATTATCATCATTTTTAAGCAGAAAACCAAGCCATATAAAGACAATATATTCTCCAAAATAGTAAACTCAATCATTCAGAAAGAGGAATGGTGTCCAATAAGACATTTTGGAATTAAAGTGAATGAAAGATTTCACAGTTGTTTGCGCATCGTGTCAATAAATATGACTAATCATAAAAATGTGATAATTCTTCTTACAATAATTATACCACTAAAATTTGATATTGTGACATTACAAATTTGATGTGCGTATGAAAGCGTAAATACGGCTTAAATGACTAAACTAGAAAAATAACAGAAACATACAGATTTAAATGCATTCACTGATGCAATTTAGGTGGAGCTGACTATGGTGCTGAAACGGTCTCAACTGTGGTACATTCCAAGTATTTGAGCAATATTTATCATTTTTATTTATTTTATTTAGGAGTCATGTTAGGGATCAGAAAAGAGACAATTTTTATCATTACGTTTGTTTTTTGAGACATGTTCCCAAACTCTACACAAAAAAATAACTACTTGCGGTTTGATTATTTAAGCCCGAATATTAGTCTCCTGCATTGGCAAAATTGAGATGGTGACAACAGTATGTTTATTGTGAATTCATTGCCAATTGTTTACTGCCTTTCCCCTTACAAGCTGTCAAGTTAGCATGCCAAGTAAACATCCAAATAGATACAGTGAGTCGTCTGTGTCTGTTTGTGACTGCAATACCCAGAGGCCTATTTGTTTCACTGTCCACACTCACATAGACTTAACATTCAGACTTCCTTCCTCCCCTCTGGGCTTACACAGGGATGGCCATCACCCGCGGCTCCCCCGGGTTTGTGTGTTATAAACAAGTGTGCGGCGAGAAGTGAGCTGAAAACTACAAAATGATGCACGGGGGAATGTGGGCGACGAGTAAAAGCTGCCAGAAACTAATCTGCCAAACCTAGGCCTTTCTCTCACTTTCGCCCCCTGCGTCTGTTAGGGACTTCCCAAGAGCATCGGCTGCAGAACCTTGTGAATTATTGAAGCGGACAAGACATCTTTGAAAGCCACATCCAGCGCACAACAGTAACCTTAGCCTTACCCTGGAGGGGAAAATTAGATAATGACCGGTTCAGTCTGACATGGTTTTAGAGACCGTAGCCGTCAGAGAGAGACGCCGACACTGGTAATGCATTGTGGGTTACGTGATGCCTCAGAATAGCGATCACAGAGGGTTAAATCATCCACAGTGTTACATAATTGATTGGATTGGCTGTAAACACAATGTAGAGGCAGTGATGGATTCCCTGGTGTGCTGTGATTTACATGCTGCTCATATACCGTATATGCGTCGGTTGATTTCGATGCACAAAGCAATGATCAGGTCCATCATCTCTGTAATAAAAAGAGTGCTTACGTTGAAAGGCGCATTCATCAGTCAGGTTTGATACGGCAACCACAAGTGAAGTTAGCAAATAACTCTTGCTCATGAGTGAGGCTGCAAATTTTCATATATAAATTGATGCGAAAAGTAGAGTTGGGTGATCAGGAAATAAATATTACGCAATATTCTTGAAGCCAGATCATGATTCACACACTCTGTATTTTACCGTTGCCTTTAAGAGGTAAATAGATAGTAGATAACTTTTATCTACTACTGTATCTACTTCTGAAAGTTCATACTTCACTGCGACTGCATAAATCTGTCTGTCACTCACTCAAAGATTAACAAATAAGAGAATGGAAAGGAAAAAAAGTGTCTGTATTTGTGTATAGAGCTGGATTAAACAGAGAAATACTGAATCATGATATGACGGCATGACCAAAATAGCAGATTGTCTTATTATGTGAAAGAAGCAGACAGAATGGGCAGGATTATGGATAGGAGCAGGTCTGACAAGGGCCAAATTGTGTTCACGATTCATGTAGCCACTATCCCTTCTATTACACTAAGGAGGCAACTTCTGCTTCTACAAGGTCATTCTTCATTGTGATTGGCTAAATCCGTCTGTCACTCACTCACAGCATGACGGAGACTGACGAATGAGAGTGCGTGGAGCGTCTATGTTGGTAGGCCTGTCACGATAACAAATTTTGAAGTTTAATATATCGCTAAAGTAAATATAGATGATAAACTATTAGACTGAAACTAATTTATTACCCAAGAACAGATTTAAACCACAAAAACTGTTCTAAATGTGCAATAATGTTTAAAAAAAAAAAAAATTAACAGCAGAATGAAACACTTTAGTAGTTAGTTTGCATCTGTAATGAGTCATAGAAGTTATTATTAAACCTTTTACAGCTTAAATCTTATCCTATAGCCAAAAAATAACCAAAAATTTCCCAGTAGCGCAAAAAAAATGTATGTATGTTGGAGCATAGAGCTGCATTAAATAGAATTAGTGAATCATAATATGGCTAAAATAGCACATCATTACGTATCAGATCAATTCAACGTCTTGTTCTTACATCATACTTGATATATGTCTGCAGTGAATTCAAAGAGCATGGGTACACACAAGACCCCCTACTCCCCGAAGATGTAACTCCCCAACAGGGATTTTCAATTTGGCTGCGACACAGGCAGGCAAATACGGCGGTTTTGGCTCATCTCCACTCAGAGTAAACTTATAAAACAGATTACTAGACAACAAATCAAACAGTGACATATGGGGAGATGTAGCAGGAGCCAGAAACCCTAAGGAGTCAACATCTGATTGCAGACGAGAGAGAGCAAGACTGACGCTGTTATAAATGAGCAAAGAGAAACACACAAACGCAGTATAAAAAGTACACACAAACATGACCCAAAGCAACCCAATATAGCCTACAGTCAGTGTGTATATATACAAATAGTGGCGCTGTCAATCAAACTAGCAGCAGCATGTCATAACCCTATAGACTAGACACAACGTGACGTAAAAGACTTGCGAAAAAAGCATCAGGGAAAATGCTGGCAAAGAGCTGTGTGAAGTCAAACACATTCATCAGGCTGATAGAATTTATAAAAAGAAACGTGATTCAACCATTCCACAGGAGAAAGAGAGCTCGCTGTTCCAATAGGGGAATGTTAGAACAAGAGATGTGATGCAAGTGCTGTACTAAAACTGTATATATTTGAGAACAGCTTTACCACTTCAACACTTTCTAAATGTTAATTAGAAGAAATCTCTCTATTTAATTAGTGGCAGCTGGGGTTTAATATATGCATTAATATTTGTAATTGCCGTTAATTACTTACTAAGACCTCTGCTGTTCAAATATTGCCGTGTTGTACTGTGATTAAATCTTCTTACGTATTATAATTAGCACTAGATCACTGCATCAAATCTGAGTGTTACAATTTTCGTGATTATAGAAAGCACGGCCAAACAACAGTGAAATCTTCTGTTTGTATGTGACCAGAAATGAAACTTTATGAAGATGAAGTTACTATGACATAAACAACTATATGAAAGATGAGTTTTAAATTTAAAGGGCGCATATCACGCTATTTTCTGATCTGTTATAATGTTATTTCCTCATCACAAACATAACTGGACTTGTGTTTTGTTTCATTCAAACATGTTTAACACACAAACGCTCCATATTTAGGCTGAGTTCTCTTCTCAAACACTCTGTTCCACCTTGTGATGTCATGTGGTAATACAGGAAGTGGTCCAATGTGTTTTTAAAATGTATACAGCTTCACCAGAATGATTTGGATGATTTGGATTTCAGCCCTGGAACTTCAAATTTCTACTGAACTAAAGGTAAAAAGTAGCTGCTAACTTGAAAATTACTGCGTCATGACATCACAAGGTGGAACAGAGCATTTTGAGCTTTCGGAGATGTAGACAGACTAATAATAAAGGCTTACTCAGAAATGTGTGAATGAAGGAAACCATAAATTCAGGTATGTTTTTGAGGAGTTAGCAACATTATAACATGGCTAAAAGCTCACAGGACAAATTTTTGGTTTCTAAAATTGTCACATATTATTATTTTGTTTGTTTACTTACAATTATTTTGTGACCTGAAAAATCACTCAAGCTAATTCAACATAATCAGCAGGAGTGAGGGCATAGTTTGAAATGCTAACTAGTGGGTAAAGTTAGTTAGAAAGTTAGTTGGAGGTATTTTGCGATTGCTTGGGTGGCTGTTTCTGTCTTTTACACAAAGCCAGCAAATCAGACCACATGTCTTCTTCAAAGGCCTCAACAGCTTAGACAGAAAGCTTGGTACTAGCGCCAAAGAGATCAACAGAAAGACAATCCCTTCAAAGACAGACGGAGTGCGCCATGACAAAGCCTTACCACACACACTCGCAGCACCGGGCGCTCCATCTGGGCCTTGTTCTGCCCACGTTCTCATTGGCTTTACATTAAAACCTCTACCTCTTATCAGAAGCCCAAAATGACAATGGCAGCTGTGTCCTGTTTTGTCGTTTTCTCTGTTCGACATTCACAGAAAAAGCTTGTAACTCGACTCTACTGGTCCTATGGGAGAATGACCTGCGTGTAGCCTCTGACCGAACAGAGCGAGCGCGTCGTTGTGTGTTTTCAGACATGTATTGATTCATTGTGGCCTCAATCGGGGTCAACGGGCGCGGTAAATTCACAAATCGATCACTTTGAGAGCTTTAGCGGACGAATGGGAATGGGTGAAAGAGAGAAAACAATGTCAAAATCTACCACAATCCAGTTCAAATGTCATTATATTTCAATTTTAGATAAAACATTTAAGGACTGAACCATGGATGGAAGGTTTATTTTTGTTGTGATGATATACACAACCTTGGATCATTAGAAACTAAGTTAACCATTTGACAGAAACAAACACAACTTAATGAAATGATTCAATTAATTTGCAGTGACTTCCTTCATTATGCATCGTGTAATCCTGTTTAAATTTCGATATGGTGTCCCTATAATGAACTGACAACAGTGTATATACATATAACAGTCTTTTTAGAAACTCCGAGCTACGGTTTAGATTGGATTCTATGTCTCCACTTTGCATTCTTGTTTGAAATCAATCGCTTGGTGTGAACACGCAGAGAATGGGATGAAAGAGGCAGAATCGGGTTTATTTTGAAGGGCAACGTTTCATCAAGAATAAAAAAAGAAAGGAGCGCAGAGAGTGAGATATAAGGCCCATGAAAGAGCCGGGAAAAGGAGGACAGTACAAAGACTGTGATGAGCGGAATATAGTTTATACTGGGAGTCAGAGGACGAAGGTGACTCTGGGGTCAGCCTTTTCTAGAGATTACGTAACACCCCTCCCCCACTTTGTGCTGGTGAGGTCAAAACCTCGCCTATCACACATAAAATGACACTATGTGCATTTTCAAATATAATATGATAAATGTAACGTACTGTAAAAAAATTCTCTACCCAGATACTAGTCAGTATTAAATATTGATGCTAGTTAAACAGGTATTCAATTTGACCATTAAAAAAGCACTCTCAAGATCCAAGAAAAGTGGGCTGTTCCGCTGCTGTCATTTTCTGGTAAAACATTTTAAATTTTGAAAACCTGATAATATATGCAAATGTTTGTCTGCTGTATAAAATCATTCATGATATTGCTGCATTTCTGCTAAAAAAGTGTATTTCTCTGAGCTCTGAAACCACCTCCCGAGCGACTCCATCAGCTGTGCGCGGTGAATGCAGGATGTCCAAACACAGGACAGCATTTGGAACCTCAGCCTTTTCACGCACACACATCCATCAGGGGAATATGTTACCAACAGAGCTGATAACATGTTCACACTATGGCACATTTTCATGCCTGGTGAAACAATAGCTCCGCTCAGACTAAACGTGCTCCCATAACGTGGACTGATGTGCGTCTGGAGAGGGGTTGATGTTCTGGAGTGAAAGAACTGATGGATGCTTTTAGATGATGGATGATTTAAGCCACTGGGAGAACTGGATGTGAATGATCTTACAGTACGTTTAGAATGGCCCAGTCACGGTAAAAACATTTTCTTTGTATGTTTGATTTTATGAACTATAACCTCAGTCTGCCCAGGGACTGCAAGGCGAAATGAGCGTTTGTGCTACATAGGCGTGTACCAGGTTGTAGCACTAGACTTGTCATGATAACACATTTTAAAGAATGATATATCGCTGCAGAGAAATATAATGATAAACGATAATATTGAAACTACTTTAAGCCACAGACGCAATAACGATAAAACAGGATAATCCCGAAAAACATTTTAAAATAGACAGATGAAGCCATAGAAGTTACTTTTCCAACCCTCTACAGCGCAAATCTTTTCATATTACAACAAAAACAACAAAAATCTTACCATTATTGCAAAGAAAATGTACACATGATAAATATTGAGCCCAAAAATACATTGTTCCAGCTTTCAAATATTGAACATTAAGTCCATATAGTGATTATTGACAGGTCTAATTATTACTTTAATGATTTGTGATATTGCCCTATAATGTGTAGCCATAAAATACAGGTCATGACAACCTCTCTATGTAAAAGCGCAGGGGCTTCCAGGTGTGAGGGTCTGGCTAAAATAGACCAGTGCACACTCAGCACAATCCTTTATGCTTTTTATGCAAATCAGATCAAATGTATTGCACTCTTGCTGACCTGCCAAATGCATGGCAGATGTTTCCACTCTTTGAAGACACACCATATGCTTTTATATATACACTTGCAATTGCACAGAGAAGACCTCCTCCTGTCTTGATAAGGAGAGACAGTGGGGGGCAGAGACTGGCACCAGAAGACAATATAAAAGATGACAACACTTAATTCTCTTTTGGAGACTGAGCCGAGACACAAACACAAGCCACAATAACACATATATGATGAGCTCTTAAGGCGGCACCAAAATACTCCTGAGGGACAGATGCAAACAATTCCACACACCCAGTCCGCCTTAAAAATACAGATTTCAGTAAACAGTTTTCGGCACCATTTGAGGACGACAGGATATCAGACAGAATTGAGAGGAGAGATGGGCGAAAGTGAAAGGAATGGGGACTAGCAAGAAACGCATCTTACTTCACCTCAAACAAATAAAAAGAGGAGACATGGAAAGACTGAAAACAACTTATGCACCTCTTGAGAATAAAAGTGGGGCTGGATGATACCGATGGCAGCTCCACTTGGGTTGATTTTGACAGGAAATATTGGAGGAGTGAGCAGACGAGAGGAGATAAGGAACAAGAGGAGAAATAGAGCCAAGGTTTATAAAAAGCTAAATGCTCCAGAGGATAAACAGAGATAAAAATGCTCTGTCATTAAAGTGTACGGGCTATAAATCATTATCTTTTGTTGATTGTAAAACAGCTGAACAGGACAACCCTCTTTCTCAACACAGAGAATATTCAAGGCATAATGGTCAGCAGTACTATAACATAGCATAGCAGTATTAGTATTTGGTTTTCATGTTTTCAAATTAGCAATTTTGGTTTTATATATATATACATATATACATATATATACATATATACATATATAATATATACATATATACACATATACACACACACATATATATATATATATATATATATATATATATATATATATATATATATATATATATATATATATATATATATATATATATATATTTCTTTGTACTAGTTTTTGTTATTTTTCCTGCTCTACGATTAGATTTGAGCTGTGGAGGGTTGAATAAATGACTTCCATAATACCAAAGTGTTTCATTCTGCTGTTTATTTATTGCTGTTTATGTTTTTAGTCATATCATATAATTAGAATAGTTTTTGGGGATAATTCTACTATAGGGTCGTTCTGTCAGTGGCATAAATTTGTTTCAATATTATCGATTATCCTCTATATAAGCTCTGTCGATATTTTTGGGCTGATATGTAGGGTGGATTTTGTTGATTTTTGCTAGATTATGTACTTTTAATTTATAACAAACTCACCTACAGTCTCATTTTACCACAAACCTTCCACAGAGCAGTGTAGTTTTGAGTGATTATTTTTTGCATTTAAGTGCTCAAATAAAGCTTTGTGTGTACTCTTTAGGCAGCAGAACAGCCAAAACTAAATATCGGCCTGAGCTGAAGATTTGAGGCCAATGGCCGATTCGCTAAGAAGTGCAAATATCAGCTCGATATATCGGCCAACCGTTGATGTTAAACTAAAATAAATAAAATAATCATTTTTAAAATAAAGCCAATACAGTGCATATATAAAACAAAGCTCTTAATGCTGTTATGACAGCATTTGCTTATCAAAGTCTCATGTTGATTTGAATTTTAAAAAGCTTCAACTGTACTTCTCACTGCTACACAACCCAGCTGTGGGCTACTTTAAAGTCCATCACAAATGACTGAAACACAGACAAGCCAGGCAACGATCACACAGCACAGCACGCAAACATATTCTGACAAATATTCACTAGACTCCAGGAGCACTCAGTATGAATACAAGGAAACATAATATAAACTTTTCAGTGAAGTACATTTAAATAAGCAGTTTCCACACAAATACACCAAGGACAACAAAGTTTTAAGTCAATTCAAAGCAACACTACAGACCTTAGCATAAATACAGACCACCAAGAAGCCCACAGAGAGCAGACTTTGTAGCCAAACTAACAATTTAATCATATTTTCTTGCTACATTTCACAGATGCTTTAAAATGCATTGGACAATTTGCAAAAAATATGAAAATTATAATTCTACTCTTCTTTTCCAATTTTCAGAATAAAGTCCACCAAAACTTTAACTATTAAAATACAGCTCCCTAGCCTATGAAAGGACGCTCATGCATAATGCAGGAGCAAGCGAGAGGCTCATCAACAGGGATCCAGGGAAGAACATGGCAGACAGAGAGATGGAGGGATTGAGGGGGGCAGGAGGAAGTGACTCGGAGGGTGGGAGGGCAGACAAAGCACCAGGTCAATCTCAGCTGCACAAGCATAGACACAAACACACACATGGACAGATAGACAGAAAAGCTGAAGGGAAAAGTAGTGGGTTTTTGTGACTGATAGAGACATAAGAAGTCAAAGGTTAAATCAAAACAGACAGGACGGTCACCAATAATGTAATGACAATTTGGATTGGATGTGTCTCTTACGCTTGTGTGTCTGCCTTGCCTGCAGTCAACACAGCAAATACCAGATGGGGGGCAGGGACCTAAAACTCATGGGCCACTAATTTTCTATATTAATATTTCAGTCCTTTCAGTAGTCAGCAGTCGTACACATGGGCTTATTATTTTCAAACGGAGAAGACACTGAACCTCATGTGTTTTACTTTGGTATGGCCCAGTAACGATATAAGATATATTAACCATAAATCAGTATGCACTTTGACCGCTGAACGGCCCTCCAGCTCAGTGTCAAACTGTGATTTATACAATTTTAGAATGTTGTGATGTCACATGGACCTAACCTGTATGATGGCTACTTTTAATAGCACCAAACATTTAAAAGTAAAGTCTGGACCATGTCCCTTCTTTAGGGTTCTTCCAATAGATGGGTGTTTGTTTTGAGGTGCTTTTGTTGACTCAGTTTTATGTCTGGTGTTGCTAGAAAACAAAGGCTAATTTTATTTATGGAGTAAATAGATGATAATTAAATAACTGAATGAAGCCTTTTACTACCTCTTCAATTCAATTAAATATTACACCGCCTACAGACATACGACTTGTACTGACAATATTTAATTATTTATTTTATACATTCATAATTTGCATTTTTATTTTATATTTCAATCAAAAATATTGGCAGTGGAGACATAAACCCAGCAGATAGCATATTTATGGAGGCCAGAGTGGACTGTGAATCACAGCCAATCATCTCGTCAGTTTGTGACTTCACAGTTTGACAACATGTCATCAAATGTCAATGTTCTGCCAAGAGTGAAAGTCAAATCATGGATACTCGACATCTCTGATGACCTCAAACGCTGAAAACTCCAGGAAACAATAAAACTACTTTATAGACAGTGAAAAACCTGCCTGCCTTTAATAAGCGCTGGTGGAAAGATGTTTGGCCAAGACAACTTTATACTACACCAAATGATTGTTCATATATTAAGAACATTTCCTCATCTCTATAAAATATACATTTATATACCCTATATATACTATACTGGCTTGACATATCAAACCCAATCTCACAAGCCTTTCCCTATCCATGCCCCATCTTGCACACTCCTCCTCTTTATGGCTCTGTCCCCTCCTCCACTGACACAGTCCCTAATGAATTGGAAATAGATGGTGATTGGACGGTCTCTCACACACTGCTGCAGGTACACAGCCTTATCTGAGTGTACAGGGACATGACTAATGCCAGGACTCACACCATGGCTCCTTGATACCACGTAGGGAAGACCTGCACTAATAAGGCCAAAGGAAGCCAACTGCGCACCCAAACCTTTAGAAATATAACAGCATGAAAAGCATCCGCATGTCAATAGAAATACACAAGCGCGGGAGTACATCTCTGGTGTTGCTTCTGCTCAGACACATAACAAAAACGGCTGAATGTGTATCTTTCAAAGAAAATGTGAATTTGGCAAAGCTGATTTTAAATGCATCGAGAGGGAAATAGTATAATACAGGGCTATAATACTGTCAAACCTAAAGATGAAAGACGTCCTGGGGCGTAACTATAAAACATATAGATCTATATCCAACTAATGCTTAAAGCTGAAAGGAGATGACTGTATTGACATCACTATAATGCTTACTTTAGCTATACAGTGTGCAAAGTGTAAGGTTGCTGTGTCAGTCAGTTGTAGAGAGATGGACAGACCGTGAAGTACACAGTAAGTGTTCTTCAAGTGGAAATCCCCCCGCTCAATCACATTTATTTTTTCTTAAGATTATTATTTTAACATGAATATGAAACTGCAGTGTGCCAGTAAGGTGCACTATGCCTGCTGGCTAATACTCAGGTTCACAGGGTTTATAAAGGGCATGCAAACACACACAATAGTGCAAACTAAGGTGTCTCCTCTTGCCATGTGAGTGTCCTCTCACTATGGGCAAACTCACGTCTCTGAATCGGTTCCAGGATCTGTCCTTGCTGTATTGGGCCACGGTGCTCAGCCATTTGTCGTTGTTGTTGTTAGCGGAGACCGGTGTCTGTGTGCTCAGGAAGAGAGCCACGGCAGGTAGCAGGAAGACCAGCATCATCTGGAAAGAGAGAAACAAGAGAGACGTGCAAACAAAAAAGTCAGAGAGGAGTGCGTAAAGTCAAATTAGCACGCTAAATGTGGCAGAAAAATATGGAAATGCTTATGTTTGCGCAGTGTTTGGAGGAGACTCGTTTTATGAAATTGCTGATCCATTTTCTAATCGGATTATAAACACTGGAGAGTTGTCGCCGCGGCAGATGGGCCACCTCGAATGATTAGGACACCGGGGACGCGCCAATTTAAAACCAATCACAATAATTGCCGTGCGCCCCCACTGCGCGTTTTCTTTGTGCTCGTACACGCACAATATACCACAACCCACTTAAACTATATACAAGACTTTTCTTTAGCAGCGCCGTTGTCAGATAGCATCGTGCACCGTCCTACCTGTGCTGTCTGGTGTCCTATTCCGACTCCTGGAGAAAGTAATTCCACGGCCCCGGGCACAGTCCTCTCGCACCGGACTGACAGACTTGACTGCGCGCTGCACTAACGGCCAAACGCTGCTGCCTCACAAGACGCGCGCTCCGGCTGCTTCCTCCTCCTCTCCGTTCACCAGACACCGCCCCCTTTCTTTCTCTCCCTCTCTCTGTGTGTGTCTCTCTCTCTCTCTCCATCACTCTATCCCGGTCTCTTTCTCTCTTTCTCTCTTTGTAGCGTGTCATTGATTTTCAGCACGGTGATTTTTTTTCTTGTACTCACTCCGGAGCGCACGGGGGGATTTATGGAGGCTGTGTCAAAGCGCTGTTCTAGGTTCGCAAACACAATTTTCATTTAGCTTTTTTGCTCCTGGAATTATTCATGCTCGTGTCCACCCTGTTAATTAGATAGAGGAGGAGAGCGCGAATACTGAGCAGTAATGGATTGTTATTAAAGTGCCTTCACCTTTAGCAAATTGTCCTCACCGCGGATAACATGTAATAACATACAAATGCACAAAGAATGTGTGATAGTCACTTTAAAAATCTAAGACACACTTTTTAATTTGCAGCGTCTTAACTTTCTTTGGATCCATTTCCATCCGTGCAAAGCAAGCGCAGTGCCCTTGCCTTGATGCTAACATCTGTTTACTACAGAAGCTTTGGTGCCTCTGGTGAGCCCAATTGACACTGGCAGCCCTCTCCCAGCTCCGTTTAAAAACTTCAAAGATGAGTTTTGACAAAGTGGAACAGCAACTTCAGCTCAGATATTAGGCTGCAGTATTTCCTACACGTAAGTCCTACATTAGTTATACTTACAGCCTATGAATTTTAGACTGTCCACAAGATCCACACGAGCCACAGCACACGGGAGTGTAGAGCCACAGCACAGGGGGATATAGAGCCACAGCACAGGGGTCTGCAGAGCCACAGCACAGGGGGATATAGAGCCACAGCACAGTGGGACTATAGAGCCACAGCACAGGGGGACTGTAGAGCCACAGCACAGGGGGACTGTAGAGCCACAGCACAGGGGGACTACAGAGCCACAGCACAGGGGGACTACAGAGCCACAGCACAGGGGGACTGTAGAGCCACAGCACAGGGGACTGTAGAGCCACAGCACAGGGGACTGTAGAGCCACAGCACAGGGGACTGTAGAGCCACAGCACAGGGGACTGTAGAGCCACAGCACAGGGGGATATAGAGCCACAGCACAGGGGGACTACAGAGCCACAGCACAGGGGGACTGTAGAGCCACAGCACAGGGGGAGTGTAGAGCCACAGCACAGGGGACTGTAGAGCCACAGCACAGGGGGATATAGAGCCACAGCACAGGGGGACTACAGAGCCACAGCACAGGGGGACATAAAGCCACAGCACAAGGGGATATAGAGCCACAGCACAGGGGGCTGTAGAGCCACAGCACAGAGGGACAGTAGAGCCACAGCACAGGGGGAGTGTAGAGCCACAGCACAGGGGATTGCAGAGCCACAGCACAGGGGGATATAGAGCCACAGCACAGTGGGACTATAGAGTCACAGCACAGGGAGACTGTAGAGCCACAGCACAGGGGGATATAGAGCCACAGCACAGGGGGACTGTAGAGCCACAGCACAGGGGACTGTAGAGCCACAGCACAGGGGGATATAGAGCCACAGCACAGGGGGATATAGAGCCACAGCACAGTGGGACTATAGAGCCACAGCACAGGGGGACTGTAGAGCCACAGCACAGGGGGACTGTAGAGCCACAGCACAGGGGGACTGTAGAGCCACAGCACAGGGGGACTGTAGAGCCACAGCACAGGGGACTGTAGAGCCACAGCACAGGGGACTGTAGAGCCACAGCACAGGGGGATATAGAGCCACAGCACAGGGGGACTACAGAGCCACAGCACAGGGGGACTGTAGAGCCACAGCACAGGGGGAGTGTAGAGCCACAGCACAGGGGACTGTAGAGCCACAGCACAGGGGGATATAGAGCCACAGCACAGGGGGACTACAGAGCCACAGCACAGGGGGACATAAAGCCACAGCACAAGGGGATATAGAGCCACAGCACAGGGGGCTGTAGAGCCACAGCACAGAGGGACAGTAGAGCCACAGCACAGGGGGAGTGTAGAGCCACAGCACAGGGGATTGCAGAGCCACAGCACAGGGGGATATAGAGCCACAGCACATTGGGACTATAGAGTCACAGCACAGGGAGACTGTAGAGCCACAGCACAGGGGGATATAGAGCCACAGCACAGGGGGACTGTAGAGCCACAGCACAGGGGACTGTAGAGCCACAGCACAGGGGGACTGTAGAGCCACAGCACAGGGGGACTGTAGAGCCACAGCACAGGGGGATATAGAGCCACAGCACAGGAGGACTGTAGAGCCACAGCACAGGGGGCTGTAGAGCCACAGGCACAGCTGTCTTCTCAGTGCAAGGAGTTGAACTTTGGAACTCTTTACCTGCTCACATAAAGACTATCGCTGTGCTGTACTGTCTGTAAAAACAGGCAAAGTCCTGGGGTGATATTTTGATATTTGATTCTCTTGACAAATTCACTGTATCTATTACTTTTCCTACAACTAGTCCCACTGCTTTTTCATGAAATTTGAACAATTTAAAAGCCCTTCTGGGGACTGGTGTTGCGAATTAGCCTAGGCTATAAACACATAAACACAAACACACACACACATATATATATATATATATATATATATATATATATATATATATATATATATATATATATATATATATATATATATATATATATATATATATATATATAATTTTGAACTGTTAAAGAACATAGATGTCAAAATACACATGCATTATTAACTGTATACCAATATAAAATATCAATATCACAAGTTAAAAAAAAATTAAGAATCTGTTGGTTCTGCTACGGTTTCCAAACAGGAGTCAGACGGATTATTTCAAATGCTCAAATATATGATTGCTGCAGGTACATGAGCTGTCCAAGGTTCTGAAACTGTTTTACTGGAGGAGCCGGTAAACACCAGCCAAGGTCATTATTATTATACATTCTGTGGATCTAAACATAAGCAGAGTTTGTATTACCTGCACTTTAGGTTAACTATACACTGACATTAACATGCAGAGGGAGAGGATGCCTTCTGCAAATTGCAATTCAGTCTATCATTGGTGTGCTATCTAATGCCTGTGGGGCTGAGGTAATAGTTCTTTTTCAGAGTATGGCAGATGAATATAAACACTGAAATATACCTGAAATATAGAAAATGTATGGAATCTTATAGAGTGTACATATAGGCAGTGCTGTTTAAGAAAGGGAAATAAGAAGACCAATCGTTGAGCTACAGTATTACAAGATATTTGATGCTGACATTTAAAAGCTCTTTGAATATATTTTATGTGTGCTACATGTTAATAGTTTTTCAGCATGGTGCTAAATGGGGAGCTTGACATTTGCAACAGATTTATAATGTTAGAAGTTGAAACGCTTCAGTTGGAGGGGCTAGTGTCATATATTTCACTTAAATTAACATTGACTATATTTCAATATGGCAGTTGGACTTGAAACACATGGAGGCAGCACGGTTTTGATATATACGCATCAAACTGAAGCAAAACATCCCTGGTGTGATGCGAGCAGCTGTGACTGTTGATTCTTGTTGCTGAAAGGCGTATTTCACTCTGGCTCATCGTTGTTGGCCGTTATTATTGTGTTGTAGAAAGACTCACTGCACTTTGAATTCAAAGGCTCCAAAAACAGGCACACTTCAGACAGATATTCTCCTAGAGCTCCTTAGCGTCCACACAGAAGGGGGCTGTGGGAGATGGAAGATAAAAGCAGCTTTAGGGGATTCAATTTGAAATAATAACCATCAAAATCTATGAAATAAAGCCAAGAAGAAGTAGCAAATGTAGTGTTATTGTCGCCAGCACAGATGGTGAAAGGAAAAGAATGGCATGAAGTAAAGTTGTGTGGATTTGTGTGTCAGGAAGTGTGTATTCAGCTGAGGTATAGACCGGGCCATGATGAGGTTTTTGTTTCACATGTAATGGATGCACAATATATTGCAATCAAATCAAAATCACAATGTGAGCTGGAATTATAAAGGCTGCGCTTATAGCGCATCCTATGCAAAGAACAAATGATCCTGTCTTTTATACCTGTAGTTTAGACCTCGACAAACATGTTCTGATATGCATGTGATTCTTCTATTAGTTGAGGAGTTCAGTTCAGTCTTCCCACAAATGCTATACAATGAACACTCTGAACAGATTGCTATGTTTTAAACACATGTCAAAAATGTAATTGAAATTGCAATGCTTGTTGGAAAAATCACAATTAGATTTTTTCCAAAATTTTGCAGGACTTTGCATCAGGACTTTAAAGCCAGTCGCACAGGTCTGAAGACAGAGCGCCCAGTGAGTGACTGCAAATGGACCACTATCTAAAGCATATCAGACGCTCCGACTAAGACGTTATCTAACCAGTCTGTCTCATGGCCCTATCCGCGAAAATAAAGCACTTCCACATGCTGTTCACTGCACCCAGGGCCATAGAAAATCCAATTCTGCTTCCATTGTTCAACATAGACCATGAGATCTCTAAATGGGATAAAAAAAAAAAAAAAGAAAGATGATTCACTAATCTTGGAGATGGATTAAATCAGATAGTGTGTGTACACTGTTCTGATTCCAATAAATACTATATAGTGCTCATGTCCAGTTTGGTCATAATTAACAGGTCATGAGTTCACGTGACATCACAACATTGAAGAGGTAGTTCAGACTGAACTGGGCAGTTCAGGGACAGTTGAACTGTCAGACTGCAGATTTGTTGACCTGGTTTATGGTTACTTTAATGTAAGTTTAATGTGTTATCTGTCAGATTAAATAAACAAACATCAGAAAGACATGCCATTGTTGAACCCTGACACGTGACTGTTGTCAGCTGAAATAACTTCAAGATCTGATATGAGAAGTTTGTCGAGCTGATCTCAAACAAATAATGATAAGGTTCCGCATTTGTGGATCATATATTTGTTGCAGAAACAGTGAATACAGGCCAGCAGCTTCTATCTGAAGTCATTACATCCTCAGATAATGACTTCCAGAATGTGAACAAAGCCTCTTCCAACAAATACACAACTTTGAATGAGGAGTGGGTGATGCTGACAAAAATATGCCATATATTATTGGATTATCACAGATATACAGAAAAAACAAAACATGACAACCCATCAGAAAGTGCAAACTTACTCTCTACATGTCTTTTGGCGGTCTCCAAGTTTTGTGAAACAACGACAGTCTTAAAGTTGATACAATGTTTAGTTGTTTAGTACATAATACTTCTAATTCTACAGTGCAGACACACTTGGTATTACTTGGCATTGCACAGATGTAACAAAGTATGGCATTGTATATATGTAACAAAGTATGAATAGTGATTGTGAGCATCTATAAAAGTATAAAATTGCATAATCAAATACAAGTAGCACTAGAAAAACTTGTTCAGACTGCACCATCATCCTGTGTTATTAAGCTATGCGGGACACAAAACAGCAGACGGAGAGGTTATGGCCAAGGACAGGAGAGCTAATGAAATTGCTAAGGACTATTTAGAAGGAGCTGCCTTAATAGCACAGTGCAGACATGTAGAACGCATTCCCAGAGCTATAAAACCACGGCTGCACACTCTACTTCCTTTGCTACTGCTCCATTCAGGGACCAAGCTGGAGTTTGAACTTTGAGGAGGAAATATTTAACATGAACAAAAGGACACCACAGTGTTTAGTCCTGAAGCAAGCAATGTCACAGAGGGGCTATCTTTTTACAGCAGAGCACTGTTCATAAGGACACCATGGGAGCAGAGATACACTGCAATGCACCACAGAACCACGGGCTGCTAGGGCAACTTCTGCCAGAGCAGAGGAGAGCCTTCCTAGGGCAGAAAGGTGCACAAAACAATGAAGAGCAATAGATTACAACTGTTTCTTAGCAAGGCTTAGTGTTTTACCATCAAAGCCTAAAAGCAATTGGTTATATCTGATTTAAAACAAAGCAATGTTAAAACAAGGCTGTGGCTAAAAAGAGTTTTGATTGACCTTGTTGAGAAATTAGCATTATTTTTATAGTTGTTTTTGTAATTGTAACACACTAAAGGTTTAAACGAATGAGAAGAGGAGAGAGGAAATGAATGTGAAAGGGTTTGTTTGATAAGAGTCTTTGGGTGGAGGGGAAAAGAGGACCACAGCTATGGGTTCATGGCTGCCTGGGAGTAGGAGGAAATAGATTACCCTTATCAAGGTTTCCTCCAAAGAAAATGCTGCTGTGAAAGCTAATTGCAGACTGCATCCAGAGAGAAGCTATAAAACCACTGGTGCATTATATTATCTCTCCACTTCTCAGACAGTTTTATGTGCACTCTGTAAACTCTTTGGCATCATGTGTGACGGCAATTCTGACACATGCAACTTATGAGACGTTTCAACTGCTTATGTGTGGTATTTGAAAGGATGAATATCTCCAAAAATAAAACTAAAAAATACATTAAAAAGACATATCTCAACAGAAAGGTATGCAATTTTGGAAGGAGGGTCCACCACCTGCTTGTCTACATGGAGGTGCAATTGCTTTGTCTAGAATGTTCTGCATTATGCCATTAAAAGGTACAAGTACTTGGGCGTTCATCTGAACAACAACCTGAACTGGACTCACAACACAGATGCACTGTACAAGGGTCAGAGCAGGGTCTCTCTGTGCTAGTCTCACTGAGCTCTGCTGGAGAAACAGCATCGCAGGGTGGGCTATCCTCTGGACTCAGGAGAAGGAGGGGAGGTCCTGGCTAAACTCACATCTATGCTGAACCATGAGTGTCGCCCCCCTGGAGGATGCCCTGTCTGCTCTGGAGAGCAGCTTCAGTGACAGATCCACCCTGCGGCTGTCAGACTGTACAGTGAACCATACTAGTCCTGTACATGAGTCACCCACCTATTAATCATGTGCAATACTGGAACATGATGCAAATGACCACTGAAGTCACTTTAATGTCTTCATATTCTACTTTATCTGCACAGTGTTATATTTAAACCTATTTTAATAGTTATTTATTTTTATTTATTTATTTATTTATTTATGATGTTTCTCATGTCATGTTTTGCAATATGTAATTTAATTAATGCAAAATAATGTTTAGTGGAGCATTCCTTGCAAGGCAATAACATGTCGTTGAAGACAAGTGGCTGGTTGATCCTGCACTTGAAAAGTTACAGGGTACACCTTCAACTTCATTCTCTTAAAGCTTGACTTTATTTTAACCTATCTTCTTTCCTGAGTGGCTTTCTGTCCAACCAAACCCTCTGGAGTTTTGGCATCAGAGTCCAGGCTGAGTCTCAACCGGACCACTTATCTTTGTACTGGATGTAACCTGAATTATTTGGGACGGGCCCACCTTCCCTGCCTTGTGCCAGTGGGAGTTTTCTCTGGAGATGACTCATCAAGTTGCATGATAGAGAGGTATTACAAGTGAACAGTGTTTTAACTGGTCAAGGAGCCACTGAACTCAAGTGTCATTGTTTATCTGTTATACATATATTTTCAATGCAGTTTAAACCTTGTTATTGTTTTAAAAATACAACTGTAAACTAGATCTGTTGCACCGGACTATGATAAACTTAACAATACAATTCCCATATCTTTGAATTTTCTTATCTCAACAATATAAAGTTACAAAATAAAATAAATAAATAAATAAATAAAGTGCCTAAATAAATTAGTGCCTACCTTTCATTAGCTCAGCCACCATCTGTGTTGATATCTTCTTCCGCCTACTGCCTCTTCTCTCTTTACAACGAATAAATGATGGCAACAATGCAAAGGAAACACAGTTTGAGTTGCCAGATTGGCACTCTATCAGCATTAGCATCTAGGCACAAAAAAAAAAAAAAGAAAAGAAAAAGGAAGAAGTATGTAATATTCTGATGTAACAGTTGTTACAGTAAGGTAAATGTGCATTGTTTTAGTAGGTCACAAACACAACAAATACGTGTTTCACTGTACACATTTTAACATTGAAAAAAGACTTTAAATGAATACTAAAAACCTTGTCATAAGAATAGTATTTGAAGCAGATTAAATGGTGCTGTGTGGAGGTAGAATGAGGTCAAGCTAAAATATCAGGAGATGGCCCCACAAAGTCCGTTAAAACAGGTAAAAATCCCTTTGACAAGATGTTCAAAATTCACTGAGCGGGTAATTGAGAAGCAAGGTGTGAATAAAACTGCCGAGGACCACTGGGGACAGAACAGTGTTTTCCAGCAGCACACGCAAGAGACCACAATCCAATTTTAAACCCACATTTCACTCCTGGAGAAGCAAATATGAAGCAGGACTTACATAAATGCAACACTGGTATTCAATAGGTGTTTGATAAGGTCCACATGTTAAGTGATAGACAAGCTGTCTACAGTTAAACAGAATCATTATTTTAGCTTTACCAAGGCTATCTATATGGCAGACTCACTCCTTGCATAGATCTGATGAAAACTGATACTTGTTGCTACTTCTTTTTATTTTGTGCTATATTGTTGCTCTTAATGTCCTGCTATCCTCATTAACAAAACTAAATAAAAACTACAAGCAATGGTAAAAGGCCCTCGTAACACTTCAACCACAGAAGAGGTGTGCTTTATTGTGAAGGCTGTCTATCAACTCTGACTTGATGTTTGATTAAAAAAAAAAAATGCCACTGTCGGATTGGAGATAAATGTTTTGGTCAAATTTTAACTTTGCAGGGAGAGATCCACTTTCAAAGATATAAGTGTAATTCCCAGATGATTATGTGCAGGTCATCAAAACACACAAACACTACTTTGTTTGTGTTTAAATCGGATGATGTTTGCAAAAGTGACCAGGATTTTTATGCTCTCATGCTCTTCTGCTCTCTCTTATTGTTAAAAGCTCGTTATGACCGTACCCTGAGACTTCTGTAATTTTTTGTTTGAGCCCAGATATGTCCTAGTGATGCTGCCTCAGTTTGGAGTTCGTCAGATCAAACCGTAGATTATGGACGTCTCAAGTTTGACCCAATAGAGCCAATGTCCTGTGTCATTAAGGGCGGGGCCATAATATACTTTTTGTCCTTGTTGGGATGCTCTATGTACCTGCCAAGTTGTATGTGCCCAAAAATAGGCACAAAGTAGGCACCGCCCCTCCTATCTCATAATGTATTTTAATTTTCCAGAGGGCGCCACTGAGTCATCCACCAATGTAGATTCTTGGTGACATCATGTAAATCTGAGTTGATCTCTAATTTTGAGCATTTTTCAGTAGCAATGTAAGTTTCAATTTTTGATGCTGAGTTTCAGTCGTCTACAATGAAACTTTTCTGGGCTGGGCTCCCATTGGTGCCCCCTATTGTCCGACCCTTTTCCAGTTAAAGCAAGTTAACAAATTTCTCTGTCTGACAAAAATACTTACTAATTCTAATTTAGCAGAAGAAACAGACGACAGAATGAACCTTTAGCAAATTATCCCCATCTCTAACCCTGCTCTATTGTCAGACCAAAAGATACAGACTCCAACTTACTGCTAAAAATAAATAGTATTTTACCTCATATAATGTGGTAACATTCTATGAGTAATGGCAAGTAATGCAATTTTCTTCTGTAATGTTTAAAACAAGAAAATCAAGTCAGCAATAGTCGAAAACCAGTTAACAGTTGGCAGAAAGTGTACAAAGTTAAGGTAAGAAGCTAGGTTAGTGCCAGCAGTGACTCACAGTCAGTGTATTATTTTCATATTTGATGCAGTCTGTGCTTAAACATATGTTTTTGAATTATGTCTTATTTGATGAATAAGGAGCCCAGCAGTAAAGCATTTTGTCAAAAAACAAAGATAGAAATCAGAGGTGAAGTTGCCGGTTGGACCTGAAAGCGACATCATCACTTAGCAAAAATGCCATTTAAAAAAATACTATTTTAATGGAGAAAATGGGATTAATCATATGATTAGAAAATAAGGTTTCAAATGATAACCACATCAGTGAGATCATGGTTTAAAGAATTTAACAACTGCAATTTTTTTTTTATTAATAGGACATCTGACTGGTGACCTCCAAAGTGCTTTGGAGCTGTTTGTTTCTGAATAACTCTAGTTGTACTTGTCTCCTCCTGTCCTGAAGTGCTGTTTTTTAGTGAGACCAGATTCATCAGTCTCTCCTAATAGAGCAAGACTCAGAGGTGTTGATGGCGTGACTGTGGGGGCTTCAAAAACACGTGATACAAATTCATTTCCTCCAGATGTACCTTTTGATATTTTTGAAGACATCTTCAGTTATCTCCAGCTAGACTTGTTTTTTGACTTCTTGAATATGTTTGAGACACTTCTGGGGCATCTGCCTTAGTTATTTTCACCTCTTTTTTTGTCTTTTTTTCTAGAATCCTTTGGATAATTTTGGGTTGTTAACTACAATTATTGGGATCTCCAATTCAAAGTCACTGGTTAAAATGTGTAAATGGTGTATATAATGGTGTATTGGTGTCCTAATAATGCAGGACTCCACCTGTTTCTGTTGGGGCTTTTGTGTCTAAGTTATAATAAAAAGAAAGATGAATTTTTCAACTGGACAAAAAGTTTTTGAGTGAAGATGTTTCACTGCTCATCCAAGCTGCTTCTTCTGTTCTGGTCAGATTGAAAAACTGTCCAGTTGACAGAATAAATGTTTCTATTTACTCATATAAATGCAACACTGGTATTCAATAGGTGATTGATAAGGTCCATATGTTAAGTGATAGACAAGCTGTCTACAGTTAAACAGAATCATTATTTTAGCTTTACCAAGGCTATCTATATGACTCACTCCTTGCATAGATCTGATGAAAACTGATACTTGTTGCTACTTCTTTTTATTTTGTGCTACATTGTTGTCGACTCTTAATGTCCTGCTATCCTCATTAACAAAACTAAATTAAAACTGCAAGCAATGGTAAGAGGCCCTCGTAACCCTTTCGACTGCAGAAGTGTGTGCTTTAGTATGGATAACTCCATAGTGTTTCTCAAATCTTGAAAATCTTGAAAATCTTTGTATAATTCAGAATAAAATCCGCCTTTCAATCATGCCGTCTGAAATCGGGGAGACAGTGTGCGGTTCAGGACCTACTTGTGCTTGTAAATTATTGTCAAAGATAATGTTTGTGTGTCAATACACCACATGTACACAACCATTAATAATTGTTCTGTTTACTTCATAACTGTTACTATAAAAGAATTTAGTTTAGAGTTTAGTAAAACTTGGGTCTTAGGTAAAGTGTAAATACAAAAAAGTCCAATTATTAAATTAAAATGATGAGTTTGTCTGAGTTCTTGAGTTGAATTCTACATTCACAACATGTCTGCTACAACTAGACATTCTTTACTATGGGTTACCATGGTGACCATCTCTCTATTTCTGTATTTATATCCCATTGAATAGCAGGTATGACATGTTACCTAGCAACTATAATGTTAACAAGGGCCAAAACTTGTCTATGGGTGCTTTCACACTTGTGACCTTTGGTCTGGACTTTTGGACTTTCCTGTGAATGCTCCTGTGGTTCCAGACCAAACAGCTGGTCTTTTGGTCCAGGAAAAAGAGGCTTGGTCTGGTCCGAAGTTTTGGACACTTGCTTCTCCAAATCCAGGAAGTGACACGGGTTTGATCACACGCAGTCAACCAAATTGGGCAATACAGAGCCTGAAACCTGAGGAGAAAAGAAAGAGGTGAACCAGCAGTGGTTATAAACTACATTAAAGTCCTGTATTGCTGCTTTGACACAGCAGAGAGCTGCACAGACTCTTGGTTTCATCAAGAGTCAAAGTGTAAATAGATTTTTTTTTAGGTGGCGCTACTGAGCCATCTTTCAATATTTCTTCACCCAAAATTAGAGCTCACTGAACTCTATTTTTTGCTGCCACCTAATTGTCTACACATTATTGTTTCCTTGTTTTTTGCGATTTTCCTCAAAATTGTACAAATACAATAGGGCTCTCACATGAGAGGAGGACGAGTCACTGACACACCCTCCTTGTGCATTTGTGTTCAAGCCTTAATTAACATCAAAAGCAAATTGTACCAAACGCAAAATGAAAAAGCAATTTACAGCAGTTTATAGCAAATAAACAAACGTGATTATAGCCTATGTTTAAGATTTGATAGAGGTGAGGACCTGTCTCTGTCTGGTTCACCTCACTTCATGACATGTTTAGACATCTTGAGTAGATGTTGTGTTGAAACTCTAAAACTGCATATTTTAACTCTCTTGCTTTCTGTCCATTCAGTAGATCATCCATCCTCACCCCTGGGTGAGGTGAGGGCAAAAACTTACTGCAGATATTTGGGAGCCAGGAATCACATCCAGCCACTTGCAAAACAGGTGAGAGACAAGCTTGATGAGAACATTTTTATTCATTAATTTCTCATAGATGAAGCATTCAAAACATTTCAAAATATCAAAATGGCACCTCTATTGAATCAGATATTTTCCAGATAATTTGATCATAGGAGGATCAAAGTGCACATTATATTTAGTCATTATTAATATTCAATTTGCAGCACAAACATTCATGGCCTCTAGCAAAGGGTTAATACATTTATCCATCTCACCCCCTACACCAGTCAAATGTCCCATGTACACATGAATGAAATGAATGCTAACACCCGGAAGGCATTCTAGTGTTACAATGTTCTCTGATCCATGCCATGTTTTGAGTACTACCAGGCTCCACGCAGTCTGTGCACTACCATATTTCATTCTTTCATCAGTATTTTCTTTCATATTGCTTTTCCACCCAAGAATCTCTGCATCCATCTGCTGCAATCCTATTATCATGATCCACAATAAGAGCCACGCACCTACTCCATCACGGCTGCCTGTCTAAGTGTCTGAGAGAGGGGGAGAAGGACACACAAGAGCAGCTCATTCATATCAATCAACAGGTGCGTGTTTCTTTGTCTGTGCAGTGAAAGCTAAGCCCACAAAGCATCACGGAAAATAAAAAAAAATATCTAGGGTATGAGTTTAAATTGCATTCTTAGTTCAAAATCTATTTTAATATGTTGAGATACTCTGGTTGAACACGAGAACACACTAACACGGACTAGAAAAGAGGTCAAACTATTTCTCCTCTTTTAAACTACACATACTGAAACCCTCTTTTGATGGGCATATATAGAGGTGAAAGAAAATTAAATTAACAGCAAAAAAAAAAACATAATAAAGACTAATAATAATAATAATAATAATAATAATAATGATAATGATAATGATAATAATAATAATAATAATGATAATAATAATAATAATAATAATAATAAATAATTCCCTTATACAGAATAATTGCATATTTCATATTGCATATATTACCTCCATCAAAATACATCAGTAGAAATAGTTTATTTGGACTATACATATGTCAGGATCCTCCCTTCTGCTGTTTTCCCTGTTGTCTCCCCCTCCCTTCTGTCTCTCCTCCCACCTGGGCTTCGGCTTACCTGATCTGGCAGCTGGCACACCTAGATCAAATTTCACTCATTACCTGCAGCATAAGAAGTCTGTTTTTTCATCCACTCCTCTCCAGTTTGTTATTGATATTACTCCCAGTTTGTAGATGCATTTGGCTCCATAAGACAAGTTAACTTTTTTCAGTATTTGTGTACTACACTTGCTTTGTCCTGTGTCCAGGTGTCTCTGTCATTGTTTTTGGAAGCTGCCTGCTTGTCCCCCACCCGTCTGTCCGTCTGTCTGCTAGCCAGCCCAATACCTACCAATACCTACCTGCTTTTCATTATGTAGCATAGATAAAGAGCAAACTAAGCATATACATAATGTGTACTTTCTGTGAATATACACTATAATAAAGGCAACCAAAAAACACACATACAATATATTCAGATTACATACGGGAAATGTTTTTGGCTTTTGCTTCATGCATTCAAGCAGCAGAAACCTCCAGTTGAAATCTGATAAAAATCCGTTCTGTCAGAGGTTGGACTGATGTGTAGTTATTGAAAGAGACTTATTTGGTGAAAAGACTTGGTAATGCTGCGCTACGTGGTAGTACTCATCACTCACTGAGAAAAAAAGTAGACATTTTGATAGGCATCTGAAGATAAGGTACTTTAAATAGAAACTCAGATCTCCTCATAATGCCAAAATTAAGTATGAGCGACTGCTTCTCCTTCTGCCACTCTGCACTTACTGTGTACTTTTATATTAAGTGTTTGATACTATGTCATGCTGAGAAATGCATTTGATGTCAGCTTGAAATCTTGGTTTTAAAGAATAGACATTTCACTCACAAAATTACAATGAAACAACCTCGTAAAAATATGTCGAGCGTGCATCAGCTTGAAAATGACTGCAGTATCTTTAAGTTGACGTCTACATGGCAGTGTTTAAAGTTATCACATAGTTTAAGCACAGATCTGTAGAACAAATTCTTAAGATGTTTTCTAAAGCATTCATAAGTTTCATAAAATAATAACAAAAATAATAATTACATATATGTTCACATGTGCGCAGTGCTGGACTACTAAATACAATGAATAATCTGATGCTGAAACCAAAAGCAGAAGAGGCACTTATAACTCTTTCTTGTTAAAAAAATATGTTTATGGAAAAATTTTAATGATTCAATTCAACTGAACATGTTTTTTTAAAGATATTTTGCATTCCTATCGCCCATTCTACAAATCACCAGTTTTATCGCGTTTGTGCTTTTTTTTGTCTAAGTCCTGGAAAGACCACAATTTGCTGGAACAATCATTGGACTCTCATACCTTTGACAGAATAATTAAGTCTTCTGCTTCTCATCAGGCGTAATAGCTCAGAAATGTGCCAACCCAGCCCGTTCCTTAGGTCTACACAGTGTACAGTAATGAAATTGAATAGCAAGGCTCTTTCTTTAGATAGGTATGAACATTTTTCGGTGAGAAAAAAAAAAATCCAATTACAAATTTGAAGTCTTACAAAAGCCTTCCTAGAGAAATAATGGGAATTGAAATGGGTTATGTAAATGCTTCCTGTTAAGTGGCTGGGGACAAGTGCGCGGAGAGATTGAGCTTCATGGCCCACGTGTATTACGGCTTTCATTTTGCATAGACTAATCTGAATCCATCATTTCCTCCCTGTCACCCCTTTGATGGCGCCGCTAATGTTCTTTAATGAAATTTGTTGACAAAGGAAGCGAGCCTGTCCCCTTTCCTCGACATATATTGAATTAGCTGCCTTAGGAGGGAGGAGACGAGGGGCAAGGAGAGATAGATGACCTCTTTCAGTCACTGTCAGCATCTTGGGAACTTTTTAAGATGCTCTCCAGTGGCGCTCTGTGTTAATATGGTTTTCTATAGGCTGCTCACTGATTTAATGCAGCGTGGAGATAGAAGAAAGGGGTTCAGTGAGGAAGTTTTGAAAGTGAAAAGCATTGTGGGATACACGGCAGGTAAACAGAATTGAAAGCAGGAGAGGGGGTGGAGAGATAGGTAAAAAGTGCAGGTGTAAGGGAATAGGAAGCGATGAGTGGACATGAGAGATAAAACAGTTAATGAGCAGCTCCAGTCAGAATGAAATATGAGGGCACATTGTGAGCGATAGAAACCCGCAGAGATAGACAGGGCCAGGAAAGACTGAAGCATAAACCACCAACGCACAGATCCAGGGGAAATGGTTCGGAAAAACAGCCGTGACAGGGAATAAAGAGGAATCGGTCAGGAAAAAAGAGGAAGGAGGAGGAAGTCAGGGAGATGAGTTATGGTCGCTTGGAAAGATCAGCGGCAAATGGAAAGTCTAAAGAGAAGACGGCACTTTGGTCATGGGACCTCCAGTTTATAGGGTCGAGGTGAGATAATGCAATATAAAAGGATACTTATAAAAGGTGTACTATGTAACTTTTCGATTAGGGGAGTCTGCCAACTGTGTTTATTGCTTTGCCTGTAATGTTGTGCATTATGGCCTTATACCTCTTGCATCACCTCTTGTATTCATTCAGTTACAAGCGTTTACATTGCCAAAAAGTATAATTTGAAAAACAGTTATTTAGTTATTTATTCAACTCTCTACCGCTCCAACCTTTCAAAAATAACAAAAATGTCCTCACTATTGCAAAGAAACTGTACATATGATAATACTGAACCCCAAAATACATATAAGTCGATATAGTAATTATCATAAAAGGCTTATTTCCGTGGAAACAAGACAGAAAAATGACATGATGAATGAAGTGTGGGAACCAAAGTGTGCAGGAGAGAACTTTCCTCAGCTCATCACTGCATTTCATTATAAAGTAAGAAGCTGATACAAAAGGTGATTGTAATTTACTCTTTGGGTAGATGTTTTTTCTGTTAATCCCAACAACAGTTTCTCATGCACTGCTCTTCCTTCCCAGCGCATGGTCCCGCATATATTTGATATGTATCCAGCTCCATAGTGTAAAGTGTGCAAAAGAATGTCTTACAGTAAATGAAGCATAGATGATGTATTCAGATTGTGCCAGAAGGAGAAACACACAGAATAATTCAGAATCAGGAGCGGCATGTTATCAGAAAATCATCAGATGTGCAGTAACAGTGTTGAATATTGCAGTGCTACTTATGCTTATTCATATTTCGCTGTCAAATGTATTCACGTTGTTAAAAGGCTTTCTACTAAATACTTCATTCATTTTCCCCCAGTAATTTTTATTAGACGCACACCATGACAGATAATCATTCACTTTCCTGCAGTCGGGATTGTTTTTGATTGAATTACTCTTCAAACACATGCTTACTCCATCAGTAATGTGCTAAAATGTTGATTCAAGTGTTGCATAAAAACTGAATGAACTGTAAATAACCCCCAAAACAAACACTTTATATTTTTACTTTACATCTTAAGCTTTTACCAGCTGCGTTTATTTAGTAAGTTGAAGCCCTACCTGCCTCGCATTGACCTGGAGCGTGACGTTTCATCATTCATCACCTACAAATTAGACAACTGTAACTTCCTGCACTATGCGTTGGACCAGGACTCCATCCACCGCTTACAGTTAGTCCAAACTGCAGCCCAATCTTCAAATATTTTTAAATCTTTATTGAAAATTCACTGGCTTTTAACACGAGCTGAGCGGGACTTGTATTGCATTGTTTTATCGTCTTTTTACATGTTTTGTTGTAAGACTGCACTTTATATTGCAAAACGCTTTGGAGCAGATGTATTGGTTTTTATATGTGCTTTATAAATACATTTGACTTGGCTTGACTAAACGGCAAACGTGTTTATTGTCTTTAGTTTGAATATGCTTTTTTTTGTAGCCTTTAAAATACTGTAGCGTTCTGATGTAAGGAAACACGCTGCATGTGTTCTGGTTTATTTTCTGAACACAAGGGCTACTGTAGGCCGTAACCCACACCAAAACAAGAGCAAAACAACAGCAGTAACAACTCACGAGAGCCTGTCTCCAAAACTGATCTGTAACACACGTATAGAACCTTAAATCAACTTGTCGGCATAGCAACCAAGTGTCGCATATAAAAGCAGTTACATTACCAACACATTAACAGCAACAAGAGCAAAAACACAAAATATCACATCATTACAATACTTTTTATTATAAACTACATTCTCAGTATTCAAGTGTTGCATATCTCCAATACACCCATCGAGATATTATTCATTTTCCTTATATTTTCTTGATCTAATCCACAAGGGAGAACCAAAGCTTGTGTAGACTTGCAGACTGAAATAACGACTCTGCCACGGTGCACTGCATTCCAGGGTAGCAAGTTATTCTAACAAATGCCACATGAATATTACAATGAAAGCTGGGATTAAGCAGATTGTAGCAATATTTGTTTTTACACTATCCTGGCGTTTCCATAGACTGTGCATATGATTTGAAGCGAGCTATTTCCGTAAAAACACCCACTCTACAGCTGCACCTACAGTCTCTCACACTTCGCTGAGAGAGTGTGTTTGCACATTGAATTAGCCTTGATTTGTTATCTGATCTTCATTATGTAAATCTCCATCTCTTTATTTCAAAAGCTTTAGTGGATGATACAGGTGGGAAGCTTCAAATTGATTGGATAGACTTGGCAGCAGATCCACTTCAAATTGAAATGTAATAAAATCAGCCTGTGTTGTATGAGCATTGCAGTATTATAGCTATTAAAAAATGAAGTTGTTGTTTCACCTCTAGATTTGTTTCATATTAAAAAGTTGATGGGACTTGTAAGAAATAAGTAAGTATTAATTATGTCTGTGTAATCCCTCAGTCGTACAGGTATGATCCATAGTAAAAGAAAAATTAAATTCTCTCAAAAACGGTCACACACTCTGATATTTCGTTGTACCGCCTTTAGCTTTGATTGCGGCACACATGCTCTGTAGCATTGTTTCGATTTCGCTCCTGCAATGTCACAAGATTTATTTCCATCCAGTGTTGTATTAATGTTTCACCCAGATGTTGCATTGATGATGGTAGAGTCTGACGCTGCACAAAGCCTTCTCCAGCACATCCCAAAGATTCTCAATGGGGTTAAGGTCTGGACTCTGTGGTGGACAATCCATGTGTGAAAATGATGTCTCATGCTCCTGAACCACTCTTTCACAATTTGAGCCGGATGAATCCTGGCATTGTCATCTTGGAATATGCCCGTGCCATCAGGGAAGAAAAAAATCCATTGTTGGATGTCATGCGTGTATTCTGTTACTGTTTTTTCTCCCTGTGTGCTCTTCCCCCTCCCTCACCTGCCTGAACACGGAGCTGGGCGGAGCTCTCTGCTCCTCCCGTGCGCACCTGCCTTCCATTAGCGCTATCACCACCACCTGCTGCGGTGGATAAGAGGGATTTGCTCCAGACACTCGGGGCCAGATCATCTGCTCGCCTCTGCTCTCCTACACCCTGTTCCCAGGACTATCTCAGACCAGACATGCGGGGCCAGACTCTCCGCGTGTCCACATCCTGTCTCCTGCACTGCTCCAGCTCCCGCACTCCCGGCTCCGCTCCCGCCTGGCTTCCCCGACCTGGTATGGTACTGTTTCACCTTGTCTCCTGCACACTACGTCCATGGACCTCGCCCTGCACCCTGCTCCTTGCCCTGGCTCTGGTCTACTGGTCTTAGCCTCTGTGGCCCACGTTCCCGGATCCCGTCTCGTCCTCTGCACCTCGCTCCGGCGCCGTACCGCGCGCTCCGCTCCTGGATCCTGCCCTGGACTCTGGCTCCTGTTCCCCGCTGGAATAATTATTGTGTTTGAACTGAATTTCACCATTTTGTAAATAAACACTGTAAATCTGCCCCGAGTCTGCACGTCTTTGGTCCTCCCAACCCCACCGGTTAGGACATTGGAATAACCTGGTCATTCAGGTGTCAGCTGGAGGAGGCTCGTACCTATTTGCTGTGTATATATAGTTTCTGTTTGTTGGCTAGGTCTGTTAAACTGCACTAAATGTGAACTTTGCCTGAGTCATATTTTGCATAATGGTTCAGGCCCCTAATGGGTGCTCTCACATCTATTAGCATACTGGCTATCACTCTTGTTTTCTTTGTTTTGATTTAAGTCTGAGGATGGAGTTATAAATAGTAGATAAATGATGTCTAAGCCCCACACTCCTGATCAAAGATAGATTGCCTTTCCTAACAAAAAATGCCTCTTTAACCCCACTCTCAAACCTTTTCTTTTCTCTGGTTAAGATCTGTACCCCGCTATTTTCAAGGAGTGGTTAGGTCAACAGACTTAGACAACAAACAGAAACTGAGTACAAATAGGTGTGTTAGCTTCAGTGGAGTTAGCTCCTCCCTTCAAATAGATATAAAGCAGTTTCCACTGGCAACCTGAGCAGAAATGAAGAAGGCAAACGTCTTCACTCTAAAATGTTTTGTCCAGTTGACAGAATAAAATTTCTTTTACTTTAGTATTAATTAATATTGAGGCCTATAATGTTGCATCCTCTGTTCCTCAAAATCTTTAGATACACTGATGAAACATGTTATGATTAAGTATACTTTAGGATTGTCCTCTGCATCTGACTCATGCTTTATTGCTGCTAACCTGTCAGGAACATCGGACAACCATCGTACAGTGCCCAGGTACCCATCTCCAGATCTTGAGCTAGGCTAGGTCAGTACCAAGCTGGAGGATAACCCTATGCATGTATAAACAGATCAACATTAATACCTAGTAGGTATTGATGTTGATCTGGGATGGGACGATATTAACTTTTAGACTCACGATTATCGTGGCCAAAATAATCGCAATTAACGATATTATCGCGATAATTATTAACCTGTTAACGTTCCGACGGCCCGGGCCTACTTTACAACTTTACAGCAATGTACATACACTTCTGCGTCACCCACACAAACAATTTACACATCAAATGAAAGCTGCGGCGCTCGTCTTTCTGGATATGCAGACCATTTTCACCTGCAATCACCACAGTGCTGACAGGAAAGACGTTTTTACAGAAAAGTCACAAAGTGTGAATCTGGACTTCACTTACCATTGAGCGCTCTGGTTCTGTGAAACATCAACATATTCACACAAAGTTGGTCTCATTTGTTCGGTAACGGTCCAGAGAATATAATCCAGTCAAGAAATTATGTCCACAAAATAAGATCCTCCATGTCCAATCTGCTGTAGGAAAGTACTCCAAATATGAAATCTGCTCCGTCACTTCTTTACCTTTCTTTTGTCGATTTCAGGCATAATAAACTTCTGACAGCGCCAACTTTGTTCCCCAGTGCTAAACACACGTGTCAGCTTGTGATTGACACCAGTGTTGGCCAATAAGGTGTGGGTTGTGGGTTACTGAGGCCGCAGACAGCGAATCAGAGCTACAGATGACTGAAAGTTTACGCCCCACTCTTCCCCTTGTAGAATCAACCAATTACATCGCACACATTTAGTGACGTTTTTGCCCTTACAGCCAATGAGCAGCGGGACAGGATGACGTATCCCATGGCATGGGTTTCCGTAAACAGACGCACCCGGAAGAAAATGTGTACTCCTCAATGCCATGCTGTCGAAATGGACCGGTCCTTGTTGCGCCGGAAGTGACACAAGTGCCCGTCGACGAACACTTAATTTTTTTAATTCAGGCACTTTGGTGAATTGGGAAACGGGTGGATGCAGAAATATGTGCATAATGGCGCATTTTACGCACTGTTGTTTTGCGTTTAAAACATGACGAAACGGACAAAACAAAGGGAGTACGTGATCGAGGACACTGTGGATGTTTGTACAAGTTAAACTAGAGGCATCTCGGACCCGGAGCGGTTCATGGCAAAGAGAAAAGATCCCACAGTGGACTCAGGAGTAAAGGACCTTATTTTTTGATGGATTGGATGCTGTTCTCGATCGGTAAGCATGGTTTATTCTGCTCTTGACTCAATTGTAGGTAAAATATACCGTGTATAATCGTTAGCTTTGCTTCTGTGCACATAGTGCACATTCGGACCATGCGCTCTGGCACATTTGTGTTCAGCTGTATGAATTAGACTTAATTTGTCTATTGTTTAAAAGGTGTTGTTTTATTCTGCAGTTTGCATTATTGTAGGTAAAAATATAAGATGTGCACACATTAGCGTCTCATCTGTGCGCACGGGTGAGGCGCGCACTGGTACGTTCCTGTGGAACGTTACGGATCAGACTTTGTTCATTGTTGATATCTGACAGAATATAGTTCAGACAGAGATAAGCGCAGAAGCTACAAGTGTCATGCAGAGTGGGCAAACACCACAAACTAACATCTAAACGTTGTATTGGAACTGGAAACATGAGGCAGTGTGGTGCCGTAAAGGCGATTATAATCGTGCGCGATGATCGCGATTATAAAAAAATGCCACGAACGATTAATTGCGGACCTTTTATCGCGATTAACGATATTATCGTATATCGTCCCATCCCTAATACCTACAAAACACCAGTGAGTAATACTGTGTCTGGGTCCTAACTAAGTTCCAGGAAATATTGCATTTTCCACAAGGTCACCTCAGAAAACTTGTCTGGATAAATGCGTGCCTAGGACTGTGCTAACAAAGCTGCTAGTGTGACTCAGTGTGATCAAACTCCATTAGATTACCCAGAGGTGGTTTTTATTCCTCTCTTCTTCACATCATTCAGCATCCCATCGCCATTTTATCTCTTCATTTTCTTTGTGTCCACTCACTGTGAAGTCTGGTCTCATTTACTTGCTCTCCTTTAGTGTCTGAATTATATTTGAACGAACAAAATTGTAGCGTATCATTCGGTGAAGCAATGTTATTAAAATGCACTTTTGTTAAAGTTTAGTGGAGATAGAGGTTGAGAACTGGATTTTCTGCCATCGAAGAGCAATAGACATCATGAACAACTTGATACAATATTGACAATGTATGTGAGAGGATAAAACATGGCATAGTTGACACATTAAAGGTCCTATATTATGTTAAATTGACTCTTGTGAGCTTTAAGCCATGTTATAATGTTGTTACCTCCTCAAAACATACCTGGAGTTGTGTTTTGTTGTTTCAGTCACATGTTTCAGTAACCTTTTATTATTAGTCTGCCTACATCACCAAAGCTCAAAATGCTAAATTCCACCTTGTGATGTCATGAAGTGGTAGTTTTCAAGTTAACAACAGCCGTTTACCTTTTGTTCAGTAGAGGCAATTCCAGGGCTGAAATTATCCAAATGATTCCAGTGAAGATGCATGGAGTTTAAAAACACTGTGGAGCACTTCCTGTATTACCACATGATGACATCACAAGGTGGAACAGAGTGTTTTCTGTTCTCAGCCTAAATATGCAGGTGAATGAAAAAAAAACACAACTCCAGCTATGTCTGTGATGAGGAAACAGCATAGATCAGGTAACAGTGTAATATGGGCCGTTTAAGTAAATATTATATATATATATATATATATATATATATATATATATATATATATATATATATATATATATATATATATATATATATATATATATATTATGACCAGAGATTTTTGTGTGTGTTTTCTTGTGAACTGTTGCCTCACTCAGAGCAAATGCAAAATGTCCTGCTTAAGTTTTTGTTTGTGTTGAACGCTTGGCGCGCATTAATATTTAGGCTCTCCAGGCCCATGAATAAAATAAAAGAAACAGGAACAAGCTAAATCTTGTACTGCTTGCTGTTTAGCCCCAACACGGACCCTCACTGTGATATCATTAGCTCACTCTTCCACTGCGGTCATTTTAACCGACAAGGGCAAACTCAGAACACACTGGCCACTACTTACAAAATTGTATCTTTTATTTATTTATTTATTTTTGTTTATTTTATTTATTTATTTATTTGTATTAATCAATCACATTTTTCCATTCCATTTTATTTGAAAAGTCTAACCTTTCCTAAACATAAAAATGACAGACTTTTAATCATAGTAATTTAACATAGAAGAACTAGTCAGATTTCTTCCACCAAAGTCTTGGTCATTTTGTTCCAAACCACGTTCCTTTACTGACAGAGGACTGGCTGTAAATTCTTAATTAATAAAAAAGACTCAAGTGTTAGTGTTGACGATTCCAAATGTCAGAATTTCAATTAGAATTTGATTAATTGCGTAGTTCTTTCAGTGATTTAATGATCCTTTTGTATTTGAAGCACGGTTGGTCCTGGTTAGCACTGGGATGGGAGAATCATCAACCTGAAATTTTCCTCTTTATCTTTATTTATACAGGTGAACCCAACGAGAACACCTAGACTCTCTTTTTCATGGGGTAAAAATACAATACCCACAAAAACAAACTAAACAAATAAGTATATAAGTACACATAAAAACTTAAAAACATGTGCAGGTGTGTGTAAAAGTTTAACAGATTTGACCTAAAAAGAGTACTGTATTAATGCTAGAGATCAAAATGTTTCAAATGCAAAGAGTTTTTGATAGTTTTCTGCAGTAAAAAATTAATGACAACAATCAGGAAACAAAAAGTAGTTAGCCAAGCAAGCGTTAACTTATGTTCACTGCAATCTGTTTACTAGTGAGCAGTATTGGGGCATGGGGGAGTGCTGGCAAGTCATAAATACAAAGTTAATGAAATCCATACATTTGCATTGATTAGCTGTGTAGGCCTAATGAAATTTTCGCTGTAAGAGTAAACGCATGTATCCTGGTTGTGCTGAGGTCAGGCTGGGAACACCATGTCTGCGGTGAGTCATTTTCTCTCATGGGCTTTTCCTTCATTTTTTGATAAGCACTAAAAGATTCATGAGTAAAAAAAAAAAAGGTTTTAGGTGAGATGTAATGTCACGAGAAAAGTAGATGTTCTGCATATTTATGTAAAGTTAATCAAGATTCAAGAATTAATGTCACTGTCAAAAGTAAGAATTGAATATAAAACAGATCGCTCGGTTACAGCGTAAGAGCAGTGGTCATTCAGATCAGATGAGTGAATGTTGCATGAAGCCTGGAGAAACAAATTGCTGTTTAACTTTGAGTATGTGTGTGTTTGGTTGGTCGCAGCTCATTAAATTTGCTCTCAAATGTTCGGTCTTTCATGTCCCTGACTTTTGGCCGAGAGAAAAATTGTATCAAAATACTGTGCATCTGTTTGGGGCATGACTCAGATCCAGCGTTTTATTCAGCAGATATCGTTATTACACAAAATGGACTCTTGTGAGCTTTAAGCCATGATATAATGGTGTTACCTCCTCAAAAACACACTTCACAAGTTTGCGTAATCCTTTTTCTATTAGTCTTTCTACATCTCCAAAGCTCAAGATGCTCTGTTCCACCTTGTGATGTCATGAAGTGGTAGTTTTCAAGTTAACAGCTACAGTACTTTTTACCTTTAGTTCAGCAGAGATTGGCAATTCCATGGCTGAAATTATCCAAATGATTCTAGTGATGGTGTATGAAGTTTTAAAACACAGTGGAGCACTTCCTGTATTACCACATGATGACATCACAAGGTGGAATAGAGTGTTTTCCATTTGAGAGAACTAACTCAGTCCATAACATAGCTTAGAAAATAGCGTAATATCATCCCTTTAAATTCTAATTGCGATGTCAAATGTTTATTTCGTCTATAATAATAATAATAAGAGTTTAATAAAATAAAAGCTCTAACTCAATCCAAGATAAACCACATACGAGCCTCCCCTGCTGTATATAGGAGCAGGGGAGGTCAGACCTTATAAAAAAGAGTAATAACAACAAAATGAAAAGGGAAGCATCTCCTCCACCTACACCGGTGTATCGATTGCCGCTGTTATCGATTACTTACTGTTTAATGAGTGGCAGCTTTGATTGGATTCCAAATAATCAATACCCTTCTGGAGGGAAGGACAACACGCCCACAGAGAGGACACACCAAAGGTCACTGTGTCATGTGACTAGACGCAAGGGTAAACATCATCCGCCAACCATCATTAAGAAGAGCTCTACCAAAGCGTTACAGTCTTTAATCCTTATGCTCAGTTACTAAGGTTTAATACAGGGGTAAATGCTCTTTACAATAATGTTTCAAATGTAGATGAAAATAACAAAAAGTCCATTACTGCCATGTTACCACCTCCTAGGCTGGTCATGATAACAAATTTTGATAAGCAGTATGGTGCTGAGGAAAATAAATGATAAACCATAGTAATATTGAAACAATTTTATGCTACTGACATAATAAACCTGAACCTAGGAAAAACTATTCGAATGCACAATGCTGTAAAAAATAAAATGATCTAAAATACGTACATAGAATGAACACTAGTAGTTAGTTTGTATCTATAATGCACCATAGAAGTTATTTATTCATCCCTCTACAGTTCAAATCTTATTCTAGTACAGAGAAATAACAAAATGTTCCCCACTAGTATAACGAAATGTACCCACAAAAATGATCACTCTACACCTTAAAGGGCCGATATTACACTTTTTTCTGATCCGTGTTATACAGTTGTTTCCTCATCAAAACACATAGAGTTGTGGTTGTTTCATTCACACATGTTTAACGCACACACCTTACGTATTTATTTATTTCTTCTCTCAAACAGAAAACACTCCATCTCGTGATGTCATCATGTTGTAATACAGGAAGTGCTCCACTGTGTTTTTGAACTCCATACACCTTCACTAGAATCATTTGGATGATTTGAGCCCTGGAATTACAAATCTCTAGTGAACAAAAGGTAAAAGGTAGCTGCTAACTTGAATACTACCACTTCATGACATCACAAGGTGGAACAGAGCATTTTGAGCTTTTGGAGATGTAGACAGACTAATAATAAAAGTCAAATCAAACATGTATGAATGAAACAAAAACACAACTCCAGGCATGTTTTTGAGGAGGTAACAACAGTCCATTTTGTGTAATATAAGACCTTTAGGATAATTTAACACAGTATAGAAATGATTGTGAGGTCTACCACCAGCTAGCTAGCAATTAAACAGATAGCAAATCAAACCAACCAATGCAGACCCTGACTCCTCCACACTACTGTAGACTCGTGCGATGCTTCAGGTACTTCCTCTCTGTCACTGCAGTGACAGGCATTCAACAGCCCTGACAAGCATCATAGCAGCACTGTAATGAGACGTGACAGGAGCGCGCCGCCGCCGTTGACAACGCAAACAATATCAACCACACTCGAGGCTCTGTGCTGCTTTTACACTGTCTGTTCTGTACACTGTAGACAAGCGAAATGCACGCTCACGCTGGCAGTCAGGGTAAGGGCACACAGCACACAGAGCAGACTACAGGTAACGCTCGATAAACTATACACAGCCGCACCATTGAATAAAACCACACAGAGCCCTGTGAATACTCTTCTGATCCATAGGTCTCAGAAGGATGAATTATTAGGATGGTCTGTTGCCATAGTGATTAACAATTTAAGATGAAATATTATGTCTTATAATATTTATCTGTACTATATACTTTTAAAGACCCCCACACTACATATCTTCCCCCTCTTCTCTCTCTCTCCCTGTCTTTCTCTCTCTGTCTCCCTCTCTCGCTCTTTCTCTTATCCTCACCCCCTCTCTCTTTGTCTCCCTCTCTCTCTCTTTCCCTTGCCCTCACTTCGCTCTCTCTTTGTCTTCCTGTCTGTCTTTTTCCCTTATCCTCACCTCCCTCTCTCTCTGTCTTCCTCTATCTTTCTCTCTCTGTCTCCCTCTCTCTCTTTTTCTATTGTGCTCACCTCCCTCTCTCTCTGTCTCGCTTTCTGTCTTTTTTCCCTTGTCCTCACCTTTTGACTCTCCCTCCTTGCCGCTCCCTCTCTCTCTTTCTTTCTTTCTTTCTCTCTCTCTCTGTCCACCTCTCTCTTTCCCTTTGACTCTCCTCTTTGCCTCCATCTCTCTATCTCTGTCTTTCCCTCTGCCTACCTCTCTCTTTCCCTTTTACTCTCCCTCTTTGCCGCCTCCTCTGTCTCGTACTTTTTCTCTCTTTCTCTCCATCTCTTTTTTTCTTCTGATCCATGGGCCTCAGAATGATGAAATATTATCATGGTCCGTTGCCATAGCGATTAACAATTCAAAACAAAATATTATATGTTTTAAATGGAACAAAGGCCTCGGAATGTTGCATATAAGAGGAGACAGAAAGCCATGAATGCAACGGACCAACTCTTTTGCTTCTGTAAATATTTGTCTAACCATAGTGGACCAGTGATGATAAAAAGGTCAGTTATAGTGGAGTCGTCATTGATGAAGAAGACGATGAAGAGAAGAATCATAACTCAATGTAATACTAACGGTGCACTACACACTCCATGTATCTGCGTATATGGGCGTCTTATAAATATGTACTCCTCACTGACAGGTACACACCTGTGATCTGAGGTCGCAAATGAACATTTTATTAAGAATGATTCAGGACAGTTAATTAAGAGGTCAGGGGTTGAGTTGTTATGTTGTAATTCCATATTCACTCGTACTGAACCAAGGTACAGAATGTAGTAAACAGATTGTATCAAACATATTTCTTGTACAAGGCTAACATTATAAAACTCATATTTGCGTGTCTGTAATACACAAGCTCCTCGCTGCATTCATCTTCATTGTGCCTTTGCTTTGGGCAGGGGGACACTGTGTGAAGGTCTGTGTCCTGAATGAGCCGCTGTTCTGGTCAAGACAGAAAGTTTTTATGACAGAAAACCTATTTGATTCTGAGATGACCAATGTGATAGAAGGAGTCAAGATCTAATTCATTGTACAACATTTTCAGAAATGTGCTTTAAGTTTTATTTGTGTTGAAATGTTCTGCCTCACAAGGTGGACGTTTAAATGATGAGACTCTGTATAGTCTGTGTGAACATAGTAATCCAGAGTTGCTCTCTGCTATTTGCTCGTAAACAGTGCAATATATATTTTTAAAGGCTTGACTGGGCTGTTGCTCTCTCTGCTCCCTCTCTCCTATTCCTCTCTCTATCTCTCTATTTCCCTCTTCCCCTGTTTCTCTCTTTGTCCTGCTCACTCTTCCTCTCTCTACCTCTCTTTCCCTGTTTCTCTCCCACCCCCTTCTCTTGTTCCCTGTCTCTCTCCTTCCCTCTCCATCTCTCTCTCTGGCTCAGTCTGTTTCCCCTCTCTCATTCTCTCTCTCTGTCCCTCTCTTTCTCTCTCTCTGATTCTCCCCATCCCACTATCTCATTCCCTGTCTCTCTCTCTGTCTCTCGCTGTCTTGCTCTCTCTCTCATTCTCTCTTTTTTCTCTCCCACACCCTTCTCTCATTCCCTGTCTCTCCTTCTCTCTGTCTCTCTCTCTTTTTATCCCCCTATTTCTTTCCCACCCCCTTCTCTCGTTCCCTGTCTCTCTCCTCCCCTCTCCCTGTCTTTCTCTGTCTCGCACCCCCCTTCTCTCCCACCCCCTTCTCTCTCATTCCCTGTCTCTCTCCTCCCCTCTCCTCATCTCTCTGTGTCTCTGTTTCTCTCTCTCTGTGTGTTTCTCTCCCACCCCCTTCTCTCGTTCGCCGTCTCTCTCCTTCCCTCTTCCCGTCTCTCTCTGTCTCTCTCTCTCTGTTTCTCTCCCACCCCCTTCTCTCGTTTCCCGTCTCTCTCCTTCCCTCTCCCCGTCTCTCTCTGTCTCTGTTTCTCTCTCTCTGTGTGTTTCTCTCCCACACCCTTCTCTCGTTTCGTGTCTCTCGCCTCTCCTCTCCCCGTCTCTCTCCATCTCTTTCCGTCTCTCAAACAAAGAGCTGTAGTGTTTACTGTCAGGGAACATTTTTGCATCTTTATCTGCCTGTAATGTCTCCTGGCTGGTTGCTTTCTGCGTGTGACACCAGGAGCACCAAAGCTTCTCGTACTCTCTGCTTGAGTGGCAAAGAGCTGCGAGTCCCAGGATGAGGATTAGATATTGTCATCTTTTATCTCAACGCGTTCCACTGCCGAGCTCTGACACTCTCTCTGGGGCTGCCATTTTCTTTGTGTGTCTAGTCACATGTTACTGTGGATTTTTATATCTACTTTTTGAGACCATTTGGAGCTGAAAGCAGGACTGAGACATGTTCAGGACCCTTTTCCCCGAACGTGTTTTATACCCAAAATTTAGTTTATTTAAAATGACTGTAGTCCCACAGTATCTGAATTGGAAAAAAAGAATGACAGAACATCAAATCCAACATAGTTTCTTTAGCTGAAGGTTTTTGATCACATAAATGTCTATAAAATTTTAAATAAATGTAGTATAAAATGGAAACCTAAGCAAACAGTGAAAAGGCATACGCTTCAAAAATGCAGCAGTGATTTTCTAGTTTGTTTTGGTTGTTTTTTTGCAGTGGACTGTCTCACCTGAGTTTGAACTTTGCAGATATAATTCCTGGGGACAGCTGGGATGGATTTTATTTGACTGTTTTTCCAATAAGCTCATGAAGCTTCAATGGATGAGAAAGGGAGTTATTTGTGCACACTTTGTTCCAGTTAACCTCTGACCGGTACCTGGGAATTTCTTATTAAAACTAGAATTTTATTTTTTGACTGTGCAGGAAATGATGGAAAGATCAGAGGAGGTGAATATTTGTTTTGCTCCTGGTGAAAATCAAAATCCATCCATCGTTTCATCGTTTAACTGACATTTTAAAGTGCGGGCGATGGAAATTTATAATGTAAAAATGCAGGTTTTGGTTGTAATACAGTGAGTTCTTGGGTCTTGTCGCTAATTAATAATAATTAAAAAAAGGCCAGGAACAATTGTACTACGTCTCAAAGTCTAATCTTTTTTTCTTTGGATGCTGAATAATGCATAGAGGCCTGTAGTTTGGAATCTATATAATTGCTAGAATGATTTTTAACAGCTCAAGTTGTGAGAGTTTCCTCGTGAGGATCATTTATCATCATTAGCCTCTGAGCTCTGAGAACACGCACTCGTCACTGAATGCATTTTGTCCATATTGTGCAACTTTCCTCAGACTGCTATACATTAATATGCTAATAAAGTGCAATATGTTAATACAGATAGGCAGCCAATTACATCCTCAATGACATTTGCATACAACACTCTTTTTCTGACAGTTCTGACTCAAATAACTTTTAATGGTTTTGGCTCTTTCTTGTAAAACAACTATTGTCCCCACTTCACACAATAGAGCAGCACTTTGGATTGATTCAAACATAAACAAATATATAATGCTCACATGTTGAGCCTATGAAATATGTAGACGTCTGGCGTGTTTGCATGCAGCAGCTGTTCACCCTGTACGCTTTCCTGTGTCTCCATATGCCTCTCCTTCTTCTTTCAATTTATATTTTATCATTTCAGTCAGTTCATTACCATATTATAATGGCAGCTTAACAATGTGAAAATAGAATTATTGTTCTGCACTCAGAAGTTGTTCCCATCTGGTATTTAATAGACAAGAAATAACATGAAAAAAATGTATATATATATTTAAACGATGTCAGTAATAAGGATTGTTGTGGTAAGGGCTCTAACCCAGTTTAAAGTAAAAGTTATATATTACACAAAATTGACTCTTGTGAGTTTTACCTCATCAAAAACATACCTGGAGTTGTGTTTTGTTTCATTCTTACATGTTTGAGCATGTTTCTCCAAAGCTCAAAATGCTCTGTTCCACCTTGTGATGTCATGAAGCAGTAGTTTTCAAGTTAACAGCTACATTTTACCTTTACTTCAGAAGAGCTTGACAATTCCATGGCTGAAATTATCCAAAATGATTCTAGTGAAAGTGTATGGAGTTTAAAAACACAGTGGAGCACTTCCTGTATTACCACATGATGACATCACAAGGTGGAACAGTGTTTTCTGTTTGGGAGAAGAACTCAGCCTAAATATACAGGGTTTGTGAGTTAAACATGTGTGAATGAAACAAAATACAACTTAGAAAATAGACTAGTATGGGCTCTTTAATTTGGTCATATTGAGAAAAAAAACTGAAAAACTCAATCTTTTTTTTTTTTTTTTTACATTATTTCTATTAAAATATCTGGACACTATTTATCCAGTATCATTTATTGTCTATATTCCAATCCAAATATTGTGATTTACTGTGACCTAGTGCTGTCACAATAGTAAAATTTCTCCCCCCCCCCAAAACATACCATGAAACCACAGTACTTTCATTTATATCACCACGTGGCCTTATATCTGTTTGATCCCTCAGTCGTCCATATTGGTCCTTCAGTGTTTACTAGTCTGATGCATGTCCTCACCTATTTAGGAAAAGGTTCATTTCTGTCCTGTGAATGTGACTTTTAAGTATTGATACCTGCTCAAATGAGTATCTAGTTTTGATACCAGTTTTAATATAATTTAGTATCAGATTTTCAATACTTTGGACAACCGTAATATCAAGAGAGACATCATGCAAGTTCATTTTATGTATGACCTGTATGACTTTAGCTCTTTTTATTCTCGTTCATACAGTCACATCAGCTATTTCTCCCTTTTCTCTGACCATGTGACGTTGATCTTTTGATAAATAACCATGTTTGTATTGCATTACATCACTTTAGCTTCCTTCCAGCACAGCAGTTTTCAGAGGGACCGTTCCTTTGTGTTCACTCGTTCACTTGTGACCAGCCTCTTCCTCTTTTGTTTGCATCTACGGCCTTGTCTAAATAAACACCTCCATTTTGTGTCCTCCTGCCATCCCTGGTTTCTCCGGCACAGAGCCAGCGCCTGGATGTGCCTGATACAGACTATTCTTCATTAGAGAAAGTCCAACAGAGAAATCAGACTTTTGGATTAGTTTTATCATTAAAGAATACGCTCTCCCAGTGGCGCCAGAAAAACACTTAAAACTGCTTTTCAATCAAAATGTGATAGAGTTTGTTCAAATGATGTTGATTCAGGAGGTTGCATAGTCAAAAACAACGACTGGTCAACAATAAGCAATAAGTATATACTTATTTTGAGGAGTTTTATTTATTGTGTGGATGCAGTAGTTTGAGTAAGGACATATTGAGAGTTGCACTATGTGAACTGTTCTGGAGCCTGCTTGTCTCTATTGAGATGCTGGAGCTGTGCCTGGAATATTCCCAAGTTTGGCTTTAAAGGTATTATTAATTTACATGCATTATTCTGGGTGCGGGGGTTACCTCTCCGCAGATCTAGCCTGTAACTTAAAAAAACCTCATGGGCACGCTTCCGGCTCCATCGACTCTGGTTCCGATTCACTTTACATTGAAAAATTGTCCCCTCTCTCTATAACTGTTATATTAGAGTCTATTTTTAGTTTATTTTTAAGTCTATTTTTAAAATTATTTTAAGCTATTTATCTATTATCTTGTTTTATTGCATGTACCATTTTCCTTCTGTTCTTTAACTGTGCGGTGCAATACTGGAATTTCCCCACTTTGGGACTAATAAAGGCATATCTTATCGTATCTTATCTTAACTGCTGCAATGAGCCTCATCATTTTGGTCTTAAAATGTTCAGATGTACCTGCTCTACATGATCTGGTGTTTTTATTTCGCCATTGTGTCCGTAAATCAAGATATGGACATTAATAACAGACAAATCAGGCGCCTTCTTTCCCTCAATGTTGCTCCCACTAGCGTTAGCAACAGATTTTATTGACAGGGAGCTTACTTTCAACAGCCTCGCTCTTGATTGGCTCTTTGGTTGCTATGATACTTGCAGTCGGAATTCCAAATACTCCAAATCCGCCCGTATAACCGCTAGCCTCGATTTGACTGGAGCCGAACGCTGTGGGTGACGTCACATTTTCTTAATCCACTTATTTGTACAGTCTATGGTATCAGTCCAAGACATACCAGCCATTAAACTGAGAAATACTAGTAAGGCTAACTGTGGTATTTTAAAACCATTTACCCTAGAATTGAAATTGAAGAATCCCCCGTGTGACTCCAGACTCCACTTTCCGATAGGCTGATGACCGATAATATCTTGGAGTTTGTAGTTATAATTAGTTTTACAGAAGACAAACTTTTGATTGCAAATACACAGCAACTAGTGTATTGTAAAACTCGTATTTAACGTTCACTTCCAAGCAGTTGCATTTCTCATTCTCAATAAAGTGGAAAGTGTAATAATCATTATTCATTTTATAGCAGCCATAATGCATTGCCTCACAATGGGAACTGGTGGAGGCTGGAGTTACACATTTTAATTAGTTTTTTTATAGCTCAAAATAACACATTCACTGAAGAAGAGATGACGTTTTTGGACTAAAGTCTGTAACTGTAGACTAGTGCGAATATGAATGCATAGTTTATATTGTGATAGATCTGGCAATATAACGCTGGGAGAATAATCAGTGGGATGATGAGCTGAGTGTTTCAAGTATATTTTTGGAAGATCAACAATAACACATGAAGATTTTATTACTGAACAACACTGTGGGTGAAATATATTACGCGTATAAATCAGGGCTTAGACAAAGATAATGATCAAACACGTGCGAGAGACGAGGAGATGGCGCCGAGGTGTTTGAGTGACACATTTCTGCTTATTGTTTGGTTTGTTTGTCAGAACCCGCATATGCATAGTTCAACACTGGGGCATGCTATCAATTATCCCACTCATTTTACTGTATACTCGTGCTCAAAACTCATCTCGTTTGTGGGTTGTTTGTTGGTTTGTCTTGAATGTTTAAAGGTCCTATATTATGCAAAACTGGCTGTGAACTTTAAGCCATGTTAGAATGTTGTTAGCTTCTTAAAAACATACCAGGAGTTGTGTTTTGTTTCATTCACACATTTGAGTAACTATTATTAGTCTGTTTGCATCTCCAAAGCTCAAAATCCCCTGTTCCACTTTGTGACGTCATATAGCAGTAGTTTTCTAGTTAACAGCTCCTTTTACCTTTAGTAGAGATTGAAAATTCAGGGCTGAATAATCCAAAACGATTCTAGTGAAGGTGTATGAAGTTTAACCCTATAGTGTCGGATTCTATTGTCTCCGATAGAGCGCTGTTGCGGACTTTCTATTACCGTAACTCCGCAACCAACTGTGCTCTCATGTACATTTAAACAGCATCTCAAAGCAGAGGCATGGGGCTCTTTAAATACATTACTGTCATCACGGTAATCTGTTTACGTTGTCCCTCGGAGATGACGAATCAGAGAGCAGGTGCCGCGGGGATTTTACCAGTCAGTTATTCAATGCGTCAATGGAAAAATATGGATGGATATGTAAAATAGAGGTAGTATATTGTGATACTTCCCTTAACATGAATTTTATGGCTAAAAAAAGAATAAAAGCCTAGGCGAGATATACTGGTCTATAATGTGCTCCGTCCTTAAAGGGTCAAAAATACAGTGTAGCACTTCCTGTATTACCACATGACCACAAGGTGTTTTCTGCTTGAGAATAGAACTATGCAGGGGCGTGTTAAACTTGTGTGAATGAAACAAAACACAACTCCAGGTCTGTTTGTGATGAGGAAACAACTGTCAGTATCAACCCTTCTGCTGTTTTCCCTATTGTCTCCCTCTTCCTTCCGTCTCTCCTCTCACCTGGGCGTCGGCTTACCTGATGTGACAGCTGACACACCTGGATCCAGTTTCTCTCATTACCTGCAGTATAAGAAGCCTGATTTTACATGCACTTCTTGTTTGCTGTTGATACTTCACAGTTAGTGGACGTGCTCGATGCCACAAAACAAGTTAACTTTTTCACAGGGTTTGTACTACTACTGTATTTCTTTTTCCTGTGTCCTGATAAGCCTGGACAATAAACAGTTGAATTAACGGTTGTGTGCTGCTTTTGGGTCCTAAGTAAAACCGTTCCAGTTGAGCACCAATACTAGCAACACATATTCCATTTTGAAATAGGGCCAATAGTATAATGATCTTGTATCTATGTATGTGTGTGTCCTTTTGACTTTAATACTTCTGAATCAAGAAAACTTTTTTTGCTAAAGTGAAAAGTCTGTACTTCTTCCTCCATTGTTTTGCATACAAGCACAACTAGACATATCACACTGAGGTTTTTGTCCCATGCATCACGGAAAGGGCCTGTCATTGATGTGAAGCTGAAAGTGCAGATCTCCACGGCGACAGAGAGCCGTCCTTCACCTGAACACAACAGAGTCATTCAGGGCTGCGGCCAGCGCTGTTAGACACAATCACCTCAACTCTGACCCCATGCGCTGAAGCACAGCTGCTCTCAACACAAACAGGCTTTAAATAGAAACTGTCCTGAATCCAATACAGCCACTGTGCATTATGCTTTATCACCCATTCTATTGTTTTAAATCAACTAGCTTTGAATAATCGCGTGGTTTTTGTCTATTGTATGCAGAAATTTGAATTTGAATGACTTCACTGGGTAGTAATGGTCTGCAAACAGTTAGAAGAAGGTCTATGAAAAAGTAATTGGGCCATCACTGTCTGTCAGAAGATAACAACACTCTATTGTATTTATGAGGGACTCCTTAATAGACTGCCCAGATGTCTCACTTACTTGTTGAACTTTGATATGGAAACTTTTTAAACACGATCTTATGATTGTCTAAGTGTAAAAACCGACCACACTAGAACTGAAATGTGGAAAAAAAATAAGCTTTTGGTTATTTTGCTTCCCAAAAATGTTTCATTACAAACACATGCAAAACTAAATACACTGGTGCCACTAATGCACTTTAATAATGTGTTGATAAATATGTATACTTACACCTGCTCCTGTTTTAATGTTTTAAATGGACCTCTGTAGTTTTGTTTGTATTGTTCTTTATTGTAACAGGGCTCTCATGAAAAAGAGAGTGTGGTACTCTCATTGGGCTCTCACTGTTTAAATAAAGATAAATGAAATTAAATGAATGCCCAGTACACTAAGATATGATATGTGAAACACAAACAATGCATTAATGCAGTTTAAGCTTCAAATAAATCATACATACTTAACCAATACAAATACTTTCTATTGTATTTTATAGGGGTGTATTTGGAGCACCAAATTCTGGGCTCTAAGTTTAAGCCACAGTTTGGGGAACTACACATTTACATAAAAGCTCTGTGGAGAATGGACTGACAGCTCAAAACAGCGGTGATCAAAAAAAGGTTGTATATACCTTTGTATATTACACTGGCCCAATTAAAGCTCTACATATCTCCCCACAGAACTACGGCACTAATGGATGTGTACTAATACACAAAACTGTGTAAATACCAACATATACTTAACCAACTCTGGATTCATTCATATTTCTGTAATTGTTAACACTAGCAGCATTGCCTGGTAAATCCATCCAGTATGACATCTCTCTAATTTTTGAATACAGATTGACTCCTCTCCTCGTCCTCCATTTCATCTCAAGCCCAGTCAAATGTGATTTTTTTTCAATGACACAGTGAAACAAAGGACCTCATTGGTCACCTATGATTTACAAATAAAATCTAATTTATCAGATGAGTTTAATGCTTCGCTCATTAATTCTGCAGAAATCAGATGTTTTTCACTCCCCTGGTTTCAGATACAAAAGGACCTTGTTTGTCCCTGATTGGCTAATCCACCTGTCAATCACACCCATTTGAAAACGGTGAGATTCACCAGTGACCAGACTCACATCTTTGTAAAGTACTGAAGAAGTGTGTGTTCTGGATCCCAGGGAACTAGCAGCAAATATATCTTTAGAAATGGACAGAACAAGTGGAGCACACTTGAGCGAGGTGGTCCGCTGTTTTACTTACAAAGGGAAGTGAATGTGGCAGCTGCTGTTTACAGAATAGTAATTCTGGTCTTTTGTGAATGTGGTGAAGAAAACATGTCTCTCTGAAGTTCAATTTAGTATCTGTAAAATATGTTAAATAGTCATTTGCTTCAATATGACAAACAATGAAGTGAGAGAGAAAAGCTGCGATATTCAATTATTGTGCCATCAGCGTTTTGATTAGCACTTGTGTCAGCTCTGTAATTATACTCATGATTACCACTGTGACAGGCTAGTATTGTTATGATTACCCTGCCTGTTAGCCTTATCTTTCAGTCCTGCCGCTTCATGTATTAAGGAAGAATAGTTAAAGGTGCACTATGGATCCTTTCTGCCACCCGCCTTTCTCCATGGAGATGTTATTGCTTTGCCTGACATGTTCCACATATTACATTAAAGCAGACCTATTATGCAAAATTGACTTTTTAGAGCTTTTAACCATGTTATAGTTGTTTTCCATTTTCATTTACCCTCTTGAAGTTGTTTTTGGAGTGATTCGGGCATGTTTGAGCACTTAATCGTATATTTTCAAGATGCCATATTTCCAATCAATTAATTTTGGTAATCAGTGGTACACGCAGGATTTGACAGTGTCCCATAGTCATTTTGGCCCAGATGGAACTAACTACTCATGAGTGTGGTCTGTGGCTATCCATAGAAGGGGCCCACAGCTACACGACTCTTCTCAGCTCCCACTGGGCACTGCAGTTTTCTAACTCGCAAATGAGCGGACTTGTTTCTTTTATTTGTTCATAAGTAATTTCAGATGAATACTGTGATTTCAAATGTTCAATTTACAACATAATGACCCACGGGTGTCATAAATTCTAACTACATAGCAGACGAAAGCACAACATGTCTTCTTTAAACTTACCTCTTGCATTTATTCAGTTACAAGTGTTTGAAGAGCAACATCTTAACAAGCTTTCAAAAACACCCATTCTTTTTGCGAGCAGGAGTCTCCTCTCCAAAGATCCGGCCCCAAGTTTGGCTTGGAGGTGTCAGCCGCTTGTTTTCATGAAGATAAATATATCCAATGCCATACTGTGGAATATTCCAGGGAAAGCAATAACAACAAGATAAATGACCAACCTTGACCCAGTATTTGATGTGAATTTTGCATTATGAATACATCTACTGATCATTACTACTTACTTTTTGTCATCTTTCTAAGAATTATGGCTCACGTGGCAGGGTGTTTTTCTTATTCTCAAATGATTGCACACTGATCCCAGCTCCAAACATTTCACTATATTTTTGAGCAAGGCACATCACCCAAAATGAATATGACAAGTGAATGATTGATGGAAGGTAATGGGAGACAGTTGGCACAGACTGGAAGCCAGGTTTATGACATTCAGGCCCAGGACATCGGTGGCCACAGAAGCAACTTGGCAACCTTGAGTATGAATAGTGCTCTAGTGTGGCGCTTTGAGTTCTTGTCAAGTTTGTAAATTGTAATACAACCCAATATAAAATCGGATTTATTAAACTATTAACAAGCAAATAATGCCTTTCAGTATTGCATTGTGGCCATAGACTGTATATATAAATGGACATAGCTAACCTGCTTAGCCCCATGTTCCAAATGGTAAGTGATCATGGGCGGGCTTCCGGCTCCATTGACTCCAGTTCACTTTCTATTGAAAAACGTCGTCCCTGTCTCTGTAACTGCTGCTGTCAGGTTCGTCATTTTGTTCTTAAAATGTTCATATTAACCTGCTCTACATGATCCTGGTATTTATATTTTGCTATTGTGTCCATAAATGAAGATATAAAAACAAATAATAGACAAATCAGGTGTCTTCTTTCGCCGAGGTTGCTCCTGCTGGTGTTAGCAACAGGTTTGATTGACAGCTCCCTGCTAAACCAGAGTTGCGGGTGGTAAGCTACATTCCACAGTCGAGCTCTGGACTAGTTCTTTGGTCACTATGATACTTGAAGTCAGAATTTCACATGTGGAACTCGGCTCCAGATTTTCCCCTTTAACTGCTAGCCTCAACACTCACTTAGTCCACTTCTTTATACTTGTTTTTGTGTTGATCAAAAGTTTGTTGTTACAGTCACATTGTGCAGGATTAACATAAACACATCTGTCTTGTGATCTGAAATATATAATATGTTCATAATGGAAGATGGATAAATGTTCTAAACCCACGCAATGACATGTGTCTACTCAGTAAATACAGTTACCTACAGACAGAGACAGGGCAGTGTTGTTTTTTCATATAAGCAGGTTCCCTTTAACAAAGCACTCGGTGAAAGGTTAGCGGTTTAAAATGTCACAGCATGACTTTCCATCTTAATTCTCCATTTCCTGCTGCTGCCCTCCTTAGCTCGCTCGTGCTGTAAAGGCTTATTAAACAGAGAGTCTTGGGGATTTTCCTTTGACACAAATATATGACACCGCTCGACCACAACAAGAGGTGAGGCCACACATGGCAAAGAGGGCTGTTCCACTGCCCTTCATCTGTGACATTTACAAAGGTCAAGTCAGTGTCACAAGAGCAGATGTTAAATGCAATCTGTGTAGTTAATCCAACTCTGATGTTGTGAAAGTGGCAAACACTTAAGACAATATAAGTAAGTCTTGTACATTTCTGGAGCTCTGCAGGTTATTATTCTATTAGAATTATATAAGAAAAGTTTTATTCAGTCCAAGTTATTTTTGCTTTGATTGGATGAAATCTATTCGTGCTGCACTGCTTTGTATGAATAATTTGTTCTCATCTGATCAGGGAAGCTCTGATTGGCTGTTAAATTATAGCTGCTCGCAAAAGTTAGTACTTAAGAAAACTGAATCTTTTTGAAATCCACATAATCTGCATCATATGATATGTTTAGTGAAGCAAAGGCACTTGCTGATCAGACAGCTAGGAGTTTAAGGTAATCTCAGAGTGAGCTGGTAATCTGGTTGAATCAAACGTTTTTGAAAAATCCATATCCTATTGATGAGTGAGACTGAAACTGTGTGTAAACAGCCCAGTTGTGAAACCAGATCATTCTGCTGTAGCTATTGTTCTTGTGAAAACGTGAATTAAACCTTGTATGAAATCTTTTGTACTTTGAAATACTTAGTTATAAGAATAATGTAGACTGTACAAACTGCAGATAATGGCTCTCATTCAGACTTTTTGAGCATGAATGAGAGCAAAAGTGAATCAATGTTACATAAAAATGAGATTTACTTAGTAGACAGACTTTTCCAATGTCACTAGTTAATCGAAAAGTGATGCCACAAGCCTCTTATTTATGAGTTGTTTTACAGAGCACTGATGCGGTGTTTGAGGGGGCTGGTGCCGGCCCACCAGACTGAGGATAATCCTGGAGGGATGGAGGGCTACACTATGTCCCCTGGAGGTCTCATTAGATTCTTTCTGGGGTTTGTTGTTCAGACACTGAAAAAAAGAAACACAATGCATCCCTAGTGTTAACAATGTGAAGGTGGCACTGGGAAGCCTACATTTTACAAAGACCCATTAGGGCCACAGAACCTACCTACCTAATGCTCTAGTGTCCTCTATGTTTAAATACATACTTTATTGTTTATTCTCATTATAGTCATCAAGCTGGTTATGTTTTTACTGGTGATTTGTGTTCAAATTTGCAACATTATGGAATTTTGAACATTCCAAAAATGAGTTCCAATTTTTAGTACAGGACTTGAGGATAATATAAATGTGGGTTAAGACAGTGTTTTTTCCCCATTGAAGTGCCTTTAGTTTTTATTTTATTTTTAGTTTACATGTTTAATTCATCCTAGGACCTGACGAACACATTTTGGGTTGTCTAGGCCACAGTCCATTTTCTTTTCTCTACAAGGTCCTGCTGTCCACATATGAGGTCAGTATACTGCCACTTAGTGGTGACAGAAGAGTATAACACATTATAGTTAAGATTCAAGATGGACTTTGTTAAAGGTGTATGTTTTCAAAGCAGCACTTCAAGCAGCCACACTGTCCCAAGAGGCACGATTGTTGTTTCTCATTTTGTTTTTACAATCAGGAAAAATGTTGCTGTGTTTAGGCACTTAATAAATAGTTTTATTTATTGTGTTCTATCAAAATGATTAAAATGTACAACAAATATCCTCATAATGTAAAAAGATAATTCTTTGTTTTTATAGTCATCAGCCCAAATAAAAATAAATAATAATAAAGTATGCCATACAAGAGTTCTGTTCCTAGGAGTAATAATCTTCTATATTTATATAGACTGTCTCACACTGAGGATGTGACTGTGTTAATGTGTTTAAGATGGAAGCATGAGGAAGATGAAGTGACGGTGAGTTCTCACTTAGCTGCTGTTCAAACAAAAGTCTATGTAAAAATATCTCCCACTGAAACTGGAAACCCAAATGACTCAGTTAATTGTGATCACAGTTTATATGTAGCGTTAATAATATGCAGTAGTACAGTCAAGCAATAAAAGTGTGTTTTATATTTTATGTACATTTAGGGCCAATTAGGGCTATTCTGAAAGTTACCTCTATGGTTTTATAAATCCCTCAATACAGCATGGCTACTATTCCACTTTTTTTTCTTTTTTTTTTTTTAAATAAAGTGAAACAAACTTAATATCATGAGATTGTTAAATATCATGTTTTTGTAAAAATCCTCAAAGTTTTGGCCAGGGACTTGAAAACTGTGTTGTTGAGACGCCTGTAGTAAAATCCTCAATGTGAGTGTATTAAACCCATTCAAAACAGTTAAAAAAATACTGCAGTATCTATACCCATGCCCTGACTGATATGTACGTTCAGTTTAAGGAACAAAAGCCATGTCTCCCTCCAGCAAAACCAAGAAAAAGAAAATTATAGCAACAAATTTAGCTTTGTTTGTTTTGTCTCATCTCTTTTGTTATAATCATCAGCTCTGAATATTTACTAAAACAATTTTATGCTGCTGTGCAAATTGTACTAATCCTTTGTGCTTTTCTTAAGTCTAATACCACTGAGAGAAGCTAATTTGTCTGATTTGCTGACACAGGTGCAAATGAACTAAGCTGTGTCTTATCTTATCTGCCTTAGCACAGTAAGAAGTAAAAAGGAATGGACTAAAAACTGTATGGCTGCTGCAGCTGCTGGGGTGAAGAAAGAGGTGCTAGTTGTAGAGGTGCAAACGATAAGCAGAGATAAATGGGAACCGAGTCTTAGACAAAGTCCTTTAATGAGCCCATGATGGAGCGATGAGGCAGTGTAATGCAGTGGTATCTGTCTCCTGCTGCAGTCCATGTTTCCTCAAAGAGACAGATGACAGAGGCTGGCTCTGATTGGTGTAACTCTTGCTCAAACACTTATTATCTCTCCACCTGTGATAGACATAAGGGAAGCGTTATGAAAACTAATGAAAGTTTTCTGGTTGAAAACTTTGATCTCGGTCCCCTGTGCAGTTCATTTGGGATTCTGTTTGGCGTGTTTGAATTCACTAAGCAAAATATGGAAGACGGGGTGGGTGAAATTGACATAAATCTCAATGTATGTTTTTTGCATTATCTTGATAACAATAATATTCAAATATATATATATATATATATATATATATATATATATATATATATATATATATATATATATATATATATATATATATTAATATTTTATAATATAATATATTTTAATAATGCATCAAAAATGTGCTGAAATCTGCCTGGAAGTGTCTAAATTGAGGTTAAAGTATCATACAAAACAAGAATGGATCATAAAATTAACAACATTGCAGAAATACCACTTTACCCTTATTTTTTTGGAAGGGCTTTATCATTTTAATTTTAGAGGAAATACTCCATATTCAGATTTTGTATATCTCCATCACTTCTGCAATATCTGCACTTTTATCTGGAAGTGGCCCAACTTGTAGGTGCTCTAAATCAAACCCGCCTGTGCAGTGTTACATAATGTAGTAAAGCAGATCTGAAGTAAGCAGGTGGTAAAAGTCAAAATTATTGTATTATTTTAGTAGTTTCTGGAGGCTACTTCAAAAAAATCATTAAAAAGCTGTATGTTGAATAAATGGGCCCAAAGAGCACTCTAAACTCTTAGAAGTAACAATGTGCCCTAGATGTCCCTGTTCTTTGCTGCCTTGCATAATTAAGGTGCCTAATGAATGCTAATACATGGATTCAATTAATGCAGTTTTTGGACAGTGTAAGAAAATCATTGTATTTGGCCGAATATGATTATAAACTTTTTGGTAACCTTTCATAATGTCTTCATAAGAACTGCATTTATGACTATAATATTAAAGGTTCAAATCTCAGGAATTAGAAAAAAAAAGATGTTTATGTATTACCGGTTAGTCGCATAGACTGTATAAAGAAGTGAACTAAGTGAGTGTGACGCCACCCACAGCGTTCAGCTCTAGTCAAATAAACCTCATCAAGGCTAGAAGTTATAGGGCTGAATTTGGAATAGAGTTCCATATTTGCAACCAAAGAGCCAATCCAAGCTGTTGAAGGTAGCATTCCTTCCCATCTGCACCATTTAGCAATGCTGTCAATGAAACCTGTTGCTAACACTAGCAGAAGTGACCACAGGGACAGAAAGCGCTTGATTTTTCTGTCATTAATGTTGTGAGTGTTGATTTACGGACAAAATAGTGAAATACATACCCCAGGATCATGAAGAGCCGCTTCATATGAACATTTTAAGACCAAAATAACGAGCCCTACAGCAGCATTTACAGAGAGAGAGGCCACAGTTTTTCAACAGAAAGTGAATTGGAGTCAATTGAGCCATAAGCGTGCCCAGGTCAGCTATGTCCATAAGTGATGGGACTTTCAGCTCTTATGGAATCCAAATCTTTTGGATCAACTTATTTCAAAGCTGTTCAAAAGACTCTTTTACTATTTATTTATACGACAGAAGTCAATGTGAAAGCTCATTTTATTTACAAACTCATCACACACTGACCAGACTGAGTGTGTTTACCCTTTGGAATTATGCATTATCTAAATAAAACGTTGTACTACAATAATAGTAATTAAAAATCAAACTATTATTATGATGCCAAATATGTTTTTTGTGAACAAATCTCTCTCTCATGTTGCCTGCCCTGCTTGTTGTGATAAAATGCATATACACTAGAAAGACAAATGAGAATCTGGTTCCAATCGTCCACGTTACAGAACCCTTGAAAAGAGCCTACGTGTTTATGTCCATGTATACTATATATACAGTCTTATACAAAATCCTTACTTTACAATCCACATCTTATGGACTTGTTCTAAAAATTACAAAACAAAGTTGAGTTGTGGTTATTGGAGAGGTTTACTAAAAAAGGACTAGCTGCATGGAGCCAATCGCTGTGATGTAATTCACCCTTCTGTTCCATAGCTTGTTTTTGTTGGTAGATTTTCCATTATTACATTTGCAGTAACTTTGAAGCCTTTACATATTTACCCAGTCCTGATGTAGTGGAGGATTCTTAGAGATGTGTTGCTTTTTTGAAGTCCAACAGACAAACCCTACACAGCAAACAGTCCGTGTGATTTCATTGCATTACTGGCTTGAATACACTTCTATTTATCACTGTCCAGCCTCAGATTCATCATTATTTGTGAATGGTGCTCATTATATCCACTGTCTATAGCAATTAGCATCACCAACACTTCATAATATTTTACAGTCCTGCAATCGCCATGTTTAGTTTAGTTCAAGAAAATGGCTATTATTAGATTCTTGGCAGGCAACACATTTTAATCTAATCAAATCTGTCGGCCCATTTTGCAGAAAAGAGTTTTTTTTTTAATTCACAAAAAGTTAATGTAGTTAGTCAGCTGTTTAATGAGCACTTCGAGCAAGCACAAACTGAAAATGAATGTTATTAAGCATAAAATGCATGGAGGAATGTGAAATGAAGGTTACTGAGATATTGACCTGGAGGGTAGCACTGCCAAAAGGTTTTGATTACTGTACAAATGATAATAAGTAGATCTCGGATACAAGCGGCCGAAATGGGTTTCCTCCGCAGAGTGGCTGGGCGCACCCTTAGGGATAGGGTGAGGAGCTCGGTCCCACGGGAGGAGCTCGGAGTAGAGCCGCTGCTCCTACACGTTGAGAGGAGCCAGCTGAGGTGGCTCGGGCATCTGCTCAGGATGCCTCCTGGACGCCTCCCTAGGGAGGTGTTCTGGGCATGTCCTACCGGGAGGAGGCCCCGGGGAAGACCCAGGACACGCTGGAGGGACTATGTCTCTCGGCTGGCCTGGGAACGCCTTGGGATCCCACCGGAGGAGCTGGAGGACGTGTCTGGGGTGAGGGAAGTCTGGGAGTCCCTGCTTAGACTGCTGCCCCCGCGACCCGCTCCGGATAAGCGGAAGAATATGGATGGATGATAATAAGTAAACTGATTAAAAACACAAAGTGTGAACAAGCCAGCTGAGCGAGTCCCGTCTTCTCGGCATATGGGGCCATTGTAGGTTCACTGCTTGTCTGGTAGGCATGAGTCTGTTTGGCTGCGTCTGTTGGCCACACTTGCAGAAGCCACTCATGGATACATACGAGAGGTTGATTGTGTGACTATTCTATGTGACCTGTTTATTATGAGCAGACACAACACTGTCAGTAGAAATCTTGAATGATGTAGAGGAGGACGTGTGTCTCTTATTCACGTGGAATGTCTGCCATACACCATTTCCTCTCACAATCAGATTCCTATTCAGTTAATTTCTCTCTTCATTTTTGCATTCACAATGCAATATGTGAAGGTTTGATATACATCACACATGTTATTATCAGTGGTGTTACCTTTTTTGCTCTAGTGCTCCCTTGGGTTCTTCTGCTCGGTGCTGCAGGCTGCAGGCTTCATTGAAATGCCGAGCACTGTCCTGGCACAAGCTTATTAAACTTCTCATTTCTTTTTCAAACTGTCAAGACTCAAAGTGATCGCTAATGTTAAAAAGCTGCCCTGAACAACAGAGGCGGAAGAGCGATGTTGAGCTAAAGCATATGGGTTTAACGGTACTTCAGTGTCACTTTTATTTTGTCAAGTTTCCTAAAAAAGAGGGCTTTAGGTTGGGTTAGTTATCTGACTTGTCGTATATTTTTAGAAACATATCTCTTTACGCAGTAGTGAAACTGCACAACCCAGCTTTACATTTACAGCTGGACAGGAAATATATTAAAGACAGTAATTATTAACCATTTATAAACAATGCATCCAATAAAACCCATACAAACTACACCTAATACTACCATGTGTGGCAATCAAGGGGTTAACAAGTTGGCACATCAGTAGAAAATAAGTGTTGCAACAGCGCCACCCCAAATCTAGTTTGGGGAATAAAACCTAAGTATATGGCACACAGGTTTGCTCACTGATGGAGGCAAGTGAGCTCCAGTTTAAACCATGGCATTAATTTTAAATTGCATAAAGCTGTTTTTAGAATTTCTGATTGTTATAATTCATTCATTATTAAAGGACCAGTATAGTTTTCACTTTTTCACAGATTACAATGACTTTCTGGCCATTCAGTTACAAGTTTAACATTTTAAAGACCAGTTTCACTATAAGGGCTAGAAGAAGGCCACACAGCAGGATGCACTGCAGGGTGCAGCTGATTCAAATCCCATAACCTGAGAAATAACTGACATTAGTTTATAGCTGATTTAAGTATTTCATTCTCATGCCAGGGTGACAGTAGCTCAGTTGGTAGAATGTTTGTCCACTGATCCGAAGGTTGGTGGTTCAAATAAATAAATAAATAAATAAAAAAAAACCATCATCGGTTGAGCGGTCAGATCCACTGATCCACAGGTTGGCGGTGCGATTCTAGCTCATACAGATGAATGCTGTCATTGTGTTCTTGGGCAAGACACTTAACCCACCTCACCACCAGTGTCTGCATACACTGGTGTATGAATGTGTATGTGAATGGGTGAGTGGTTCCTTGTTGTAAAGCGCTTTGAGTACCTTGAAGGTGAAAAAGCGCTATATAAAAATGTGACCATTTACCATTTCATCATGCCAATATGACATCACCACAGACAGGGGAGCAGGCCATTGCCCACAGTAGAGGGTCATGAGAGCTCCAGAGCCGGGCCCTCAGCTACACCTCACCACTACATTTACAGCAAATAACTTGAATTAGTTCACCAAAATGTTAGAATTGAATTTCTTAAATCAACTGTCTTACCATAGAGAACAGGCCAGACAACAGCAAGTGGAAGTGAGCAAGTCAGAGGAAGACCAAAGACTGCTGGGAAACTTTATAGTTTTTGCTCTACTGCCACCTGCTGGTTGCTCCACAAAGTTCACTACACAACCAAACTAAATCCAATAATACTCATACAAACTAAACCTAATAAAATCCATAGATAATATTAAACTTATCATTTAAATAACTACAATGCAAAATAAATGTGTCTTTACATGGGCAGATTCCATTTAAATCTTCTTGTGCTTTTCATTATCAATCCATGCCTCTACATGAGCTTTGTGTGATATGGTGGTAGAGCCAGCCATCAGAAAGGGCACTGGGCAATAACCCCCCCCCCACTAAATTCTAATTCTAATTTCTAAGCAGCAAGAAACAGATGGTTTGAATCCAAAGACGTGATCATACAAGTAGAAACGGGTAGAGATCCATTTTTACCTGTTTGTTTGCCCAACATGTTTTGCAGCTCGAGTGTGCAGAAATCCCAGTGGTGCGGATTAGTGAGTAATGGCCTGCTCTGAAGCATTAGTCTAATGGTGGCCCACCTGCCAGGCTCACTCCACTGTATACGCTTGGTGCCCCGGTAAACAGAACTGCATGAAGAAATTTAATTAGACTGGTTTACAGATGCCAGTTCAGATGGAAAAGAAAGACGCATGAAATGAACCACTTTGAGAAATAATTACTTTTTATTCTATTTCCTTGCACAAAAGTTTAGTGAATTTATGTCTGAGGTGAAATAGTTTTAAAGAGTCTTTTTTCTGCTTCTGTCAGTGTCAACCCATTTTGTTCAAACTTCCTGCTTAGCCATGCCTGACGTCCAGGTCACTGTGTGCTCACTAAAACCCTGGTTCTGTAGCTTTCTGTGTCAAACGCCTCCTGGTTGCAGACAGCCGAAGTTTGAGGATAAAGCAGGGTTTACTTCTTTTGAAAGGTTTTGATTATTTGGAAAACTTTGTGTGTAATATTTAATAAAAAATATACGTAAAATTAAATAATGCTAATGAAAATACAGGAGAAGATGCATCTGTTTCGGGTGTTAATATGATCAAAACCTCATGAAACAGCGTTATTGACCTGCCATTGATCTGTACCATAGACTGTACTCATAAATGAACACAGCCAACCTGCTAGCTGCCGCGTTCCAAAAAGGAAGTGAGCATCGACTCTGTTTGGAGTGTCTTGCCAAAGGACGCAACAACAGTGTCACATGGCCACACTTGAGCCAACTTCACGTTACAGTTCATCTTTTTATGTAAACATGTAATTATCATGCTAATTTGTCTTTCGGTTGCACTGTTACTTGAACATCTGGAATTGAGGATTTGCCGTTATAACCTTATTTTTTACACTCTATGGTGGCAAGAGACCTTATTAAACGAGGAGAATGTGAGGTCAATTTTTCATTATTTTTGTTTCATTCATTTTAACATCCTGTCTTACACTCTGATTGGCATTCATAAGACATCTCAAAAGGCGTCTTTAGTGAAACTCTTGCTTATTTATGCAACAGCTATAAAACATGAATGACATTTATGACATCACTGAAGGTATTACACGTGATCTAATTGAGCAGGGGATGTTTGCATGTCCCATTTAATCTGTCACTTTTGCACACTATAGGGAAATAACAATGATAAACTTGCATGATGCAAATCGACTGTATTGTGAGGCGTTCATGGAGCTGGGAATCTGGGCCATCTCATCTTATTTGTGAATGTGATTGACATGAAATTCCTCATAAACTCTGTGATCTCTCTATATGCTGGTCTTTGTCACTGATTGCATTACCATAGTATAGTGGAGTGGCTAAACGTCCCACATTTTGATATAGTTCTGATAGATAACTTTCTGTGGGTGGCTTTGTGTGTCAGTTAATAATACTGCAGCCCCAGCTCTCTATGGCAACAGTGAAAGGTGCTTGATGTTAATTACGAGAGCAGAATGGATCTCCACTTCTCTTGACACGCATTCAGACACTCCAGTGACGTGATGGGGCCACTGATACAGCACCTACACAAGGATTCATCGTTTACACAAAACAACTTCAGTGATTTGCCTGATGGTAATTTTTGTACAAAAAAAAGATGAGAACTTTTTTCTATGATCTATTTTCTTTTATATCTGCGAATCCCCACTTTGGTCTTCCTTTAGTCTACACATATACATGCTATAATATATGTTATAATTACAGTTACATTTATAGTAACATGTTCACTATCGCTCAAACCTATTCAATGTGGCCTCTTTGATAGTCAAAACCTCACAAACATCTAACAATCTATCTCATATACACAATTTTCAGGAGATAGAGCACTGCCCATCAACCTGGTGGTTGGAAGATCGATTCCTGCTCAGACAAAGCTCTGTATTTGCTCTCTCTCTTAAGCAAAACACTTCACACCTTGTCTAGTATGAATGTGGTGTGTGAGTGGTTATGTCAGTGGCTACAATAGTAGCTTACCACCCCTGAGTATGCAGTGAATAAATAATGACCACAGTGTAGTGCTTTGAGAGGCCTCGACGAGCCCATAAAGTGCAGCACCGGAGTAAGGCATTATTATCTGGAGTTAGATAAGAGCTAAGGTAAGATGAGAGAAGATTTATTTGTCCCACAATGTGAAAATTACTTGAGTTAAGATGTGAATGTTTCTGTAGTGACAGTGATGTTGTCAGAGCTGTCACTAAGACGACCTCCTCATATAGCATGCTCACAAACACATTTATAAAGGCAGAAAGGTGAAGTGTCTTGCTAACTGGCACACTGGCACTCTATATGCAGCAGCAGCCTGGCTTTGCCATAAACCCAAATCTGTTTTATTTCATAGACATTTTGTGTGCATCTCTGGAGCTTCAGAGGAGGTGATCTATAGGCCGAGGCAGTACAGCATTAGAAAGCACAACAGTTCTGTTTAAGTGGATAATCTCTTCCTCCACACTCCTCTGTTTGTTTTATTCAGGGATCGGTCTTTGTCCACTTTGGCAGGGACTTTAATTACTTTGCATTGCCACCAGTGTTTTGTTCACTCTGGTATATTGTTGTTCCTTTGTACAGTGGTCATGTGAGGGTGGCTCATTTATAACACAGACAGTGCTGTAGTTACAAGAGCTTATCTGTAACTGTGTTTGGTGTACAGAAGGCTGTGCACTGTTAGCTTTATAAAACATTATTGGTTATTACTTTTCTCCAATTCGGGCCCTGATGGTGTTTTTCTCCCAGCTCTGTTTTGGATTTGTGTTCCTAATCGTGTTTCTCAGCTTTCTTGTTTTATTGTTTTGTTGTTCTGATAGTTGGTGCAGTCCACAAACATTAAACACAAAAAATCTCAACAGTGAAGGCTGTGCTCAGAGCTAAATTAAAAATACTGTGTTTTCAGTCACACATGTCCAGTCCATTTGTCCACTTTGTGTCATAATTCACATGCATGTTATCCTGGATTTGATCCTGCAAACAGAATATTAATGATTTGAGTTGAGACATTTTTTCTTTGTGTAGCTCTTTCATTCATCAGCATGTACATATGACTCATGTTTGAGAACAAACAGGGCTACACTCTTTGTAGAGATGTTGTGTTATTCCTTCATATTTTATTTAAAGCTTGGTTATTAATCCCTCACTCTCTGTAATTACTCTCTGGTGAGTTGGTCTTTTTTTTCGCACCAGGATTGTTAACCCTTGCTTTTCAGTAGCTCAACACAATAAATGTCAAAATGTTTATTTTATTGTTTTTTATTTATCATGCGTTACTATGGTTATGAAGAGGAAACTTTCTATCTTGCTGGTTTTGTTTATGTTTTTATGCCTCAGTTTTGTCTGAATGAGTTCCTCTAGTATAAATGTTTATATATATATATATATATAAGTTCCATACTCAGATAGGATTTTTTTTCTGTCTTCTTTTATGTTTATTTATTAAATATGGGACAGTGGGGTGGAGCAAGACCATGGAGAGTTTTATAAACCAGAATAATCTCTGAATAAATAATATGATCGCATTACCTTATAGTGTTTGCTTAACTGTTTGCCTAAAATGCTTGTAGTCTTGTATCTATCCTGTGTTATATTTCTTTCTTAACTCAGTCAGTGCAGCTCCATGTGGCTGTGTGTGGTTCTGTGGTGGGTCTCCCTGCAGAAGCAGATAAGATGACCGTCCGCTCTGGGTCAGCTCTGGTCCTATCACACAGACAGCGTGGCTCGCCCTGTGGGTGCTACAGACATATGCTGAACTCAAATCAGATCCACAGGCGCTCCTGCTGCTGACCCCACATCACTGAGCGGGGATTTACATAATTCATGATGGAAAAGGCTGAGCTGCAGAAGATGCTGGTGTTTAAAGATTGTGATAATGTGACCACCAGAGGCATGTCTTAGCCAAAGTAGAATTGTAGATTTGGGGTTAACATTACAGATAGAGACTTTAGAGTATTTGCAGCTTCAATACACAGCAATAGTCAAACAACAAAGAGGTGCTTGTTTATTACGGATATTTCCATTTATATTACATTCATATTTTAATGTGTGGAGAGATGTCACTCTACAAAGCTGAGAGGAACAGCATGTAGTTAAGGATTACAGTCCCATACATCCTAAATGAGCAACTGAAGACACAACTCTGTTTAAAATATGTAAATGACTTGATATTGTATTTTATAAGTGTGTTGTGTTGTAACCTCACCCCTGAGAATGTGTTCTTAGTCATTTTTGAAAACTGCTTCTGCTGTCAACGAATCAAATAATTTAGCACTAATATTGATCAGATGTATATAACTATTTCATTTTTTATACATTTAAGACCCCCAGCAAAGAGCTAAGTGTTTAACGTGTAAAGTGTTCAGTATTTGCGATGTATTAACTTCTATATAATGTCAAGGAGAGTATTACAGATGGAAGGCAGTGCTCATTGTCGCAGCATGTCCTGAGCTTCCCTGGAGAGACATTGCAGCCAAAGACCAGCCGAGGACGAGGCAAGGACGTGAACAAAACAGTTAGAGGCCGTCTTTGAAAACATTTTATACACAGAGTAGGGTCAATAATAACAATGCATTTGCAATGTGTTATTCTGGCTTACACTGAGCTCTACCTCAGACTTCAATGAAAAGAATAATTACAAATAAATATTATAGAATCACAATTTCAGACTGAAATGTATTTTTCAGTACAGCCAATCCCCCAGTTTTATATTGTTGGCTCACAGGGTGATTTTGTAGTCTGTAGGCTTGGTCTGTAATGTTATGCTCTTTATACATGCAGATTTCTGTCTTCAGGCATTTACTTCATATTATATTGCTATGTCTGCTCCCTCGCTATTGTCAATGCATATTTAAAGGTTGTCGCCAATTGCACTTGCAGTTCTCACTGTTCTAAAATGAGGGATAATTGAAAAGGTGAGGAAGTAGCTTTTTTACATTACATTTTATAGTGTTGTATAACCAACTTTCGCCAGTGCACATCCAGAAAATATATTTTGTCACTTAATTGGTTAGCAGTCGAATTCCCCAAGAGGGAAAACGATGATAGTGAAACTTCTTTTGAGGCACAGTGCAAGAGTCTCACACCAAATAAAAATCTTCTGAAAACGTTGACGGCCTTCGGAAATAGAAATGAATTATTTTGGCTACAACAAAAAAGCGAGCTCCACTCTCCTCTGAGTCACACTGACTTTTTTTTTTACCACCTGTCTGTAGTTTTTATGTGCGTGCCAAGGGTTACAGAGTGAGGAGTGAGGGGGATCCATCAGTGCACACTAAAAACTCTGCTGGACTCATAAATAAGGCAGGTAGATGAATTAGGGAGTTAAATCAGCAGTGGTTGTTAAAGTCACAGGCTACAGACGGGGGTGAAATACAGTGGTCCTAGCGTGGCTCCCCCTGAGGGCTGCTCTCACACTACACGTCAAACAGGAAGGATTTGTGCGTTTTTGTGTATCCTTTGGTCCAGAATGATGAAAAATTAGGATCGTTGCCATTAGGCATGTGACAGGATCTTGTGAGACACAATTGTGCACACATGAGAAAAATAATCTTAAAATTTGTCCATGTTTCCATCTGGCTTGAACAAGCCAGAAATGGACCAAGCGGACTCTAGACCTGACTCTACGCTTCAACAGGCGTTTACTCACCATGGCGACGTGCTCGGACAGCACGAGCAAACCATCCGGACCCTGTTGGAGCACAATCAGTCTCTCGCGCAGCGGGTGTCGCAGCTGGAGAACCAGGTCGCCACGCTGCTCGCGCACCTGCCCTCTACCGCCGCCACCCGGACCCATATGCAGGTCAGCCAGGCCTCTGCCGGGGCTTCCTCTTCCAGTGCCTGTCCGTGTTCCAGCAGCGCCCAGCCCGTTTTCCGTCCGACGCGGCCAGGATACGCTACGTCTGTGGGCTGCTCAGGGGAAGGGCGCTCCAGTGGGCGGAGGCCAAATTTTCTAATTCTGCTTTGGAGAATACAGACTTTGAGACTTTTTTGAATGAATTTAAGTTGGTTTTCAGCCATCCCCACTACCGAGCTGACGCCGCCTCCTGCCTGCTAAGTATAACCCAGTGATCCAGGTCAGTGGCGGATTTTACTATTGAATTTTGGACATTAGCTGCAGAAGTGGATTGGTCAGATAGCGTGCTTAAGGCTGTGTTCTCCAGGGGACTTAATGACATTTTAAAAGATAAATTAGCCTCACGGGACAAGCCCTCCGACCTGAGGGCTTTGATCACGCCAGTCAACCGCATAGACAACCGGCTACAGGAGCGTCGGCGGGAGACTCGTCCTTCCCCTGTTCGGACCGTGGTTTGCCCGCTGTCGCTGGCTGCGAAGGAGGGATATCATGCGCCAACTTGGACTGAGACACGCTGCACAGCACTGCCCCCAGAGGGATCCCCCCCCGGCCTGGGATCCTTGTTTCCACTGGCCATTTAGTTAGAGGACAGTTTGCAGACGGGCCGGAGAGAGGGATGTCATCTGCCAGTCCAGCCCAAGATGCGCCTTTCTACCCTTCCCCCGGAGGAGCCCATGCAACTCCTCGGCCGACAGACATGTCGGCCGAGGAGCGTCAACGGCGCGCCGCCTAGTGGGGGCATGCCTCTATTGTGGCGGACTAGGACATTTTGTGGCCACCTGCCCGGTACGGCCTAAGAGGAAGCGCCAAACAGTGGCTCTGGGAGGACTGGTGTTGCAGCCCCGTATCCCAGAGAAGGACACTAGGGCCTACGTCTCCACGTGCCAGGAGTGTGCCCGGGGTAAGGCCTCCCACTTGCCGTCCACGCCCGACCCGCCCTCCCCTGCTCAGGACCCTTGCTGCTCCGCTGGACACCGTCTTCCGTCCAGGGACTGCCTTGTGTCCCACCAGTGACATTGTTCCCTCCGTCCGGTCCCCTTCTTCCCACCTGTATCAGTCTGTTGGGCCACTAGGAGGGGGGGTACTGTCATGATGCCTGTTTTTCCTGTCCTCCCGAGTCGCGCACTTTTGGTCCCTCCATCTTGCTGGTTACGACACTTCCTTATATCAGGTTTGTGGGCGAGTATTCAAGCATTTTTGGTATATTACAAATTTATTTTGTGACAGCGGTAAAATTGTGTTGCTGCGTTGAGAAAGGAAACTTGTTTGTGCTGCACTTTGAAATATTCACTGTTTTCATGATTAAATTGAGTGTATTTTTTGACAAATAAAAATTTTATAAAAATCCCCAAACTCCGAGCTGTGCGGATATTCTTGTTGCTTCGCTGAGTAAGACACCGCCATGGTTCACAGTCACAGTAATGAGGCTGCATCAGGAAGGGCATCTGGCGTAAAACTGTCAAATCACCGTGTGACTGGTTTGTTCTCCAGATTCCTGGCAAAAAGGAGCAGTCGAAGAACAAAATAACTAAAAACTGAAGTGTAAGGTGCTGCAGTGATTAGCCCTCAATAGTCAACAGGTTCCAGGGTTTGACTCAAAGACCATTCAAAAACCATGTGGGGGCTTTGTGTGCAGATTGCATTCTTCTCCACCTCAGGAAGCAGTGCGGTTTGTGCCAAAAAACCTTTCTTCAATACCCAGCCCACTGCAGTGCCAGAAATTGGGTAAAACTTCTCATATTGATTCGCAGAGCTCAATTTTCCTCATCAGTCTCGACAATCCTTGCTTGACAGTAACTAGTTCCTTCAGTAGACGTGGCTTCAGCTGGAGTAGATGTAACGCTCTAGTGTAATTATTTTTCTCCTCAGTGTCAAAGCAAAAAGAGACATCAGCGTAGAGCTTTGAGATAACCAGGCCCACAGGCTGCTGCTGAACCAGAGCGAGCATGGCTAATGCACACACCGGGATCAAAGCTAGCCCCTTCAGTAACATGCAGCTATTTCAGGCCCAGCGTCAGTGAACATGGAGCTATGAAGACTCACGCAACATGAAAGCATCACCATGTAACCTAACTAAATAGATTTTTGTGTTTGTGTGAGACATAACTCAACCGTCATTCATTCTTTTTATACTATTGTAGTTATTCAAGTACTGTTTGAACTGCATGTGGACACAAGCAGCAAACCTCATTTGGTGTGTACATTTTAGATTTTCATTGGTTACGTTAATTCTTCTTATTGTTGTGATCCATCTCTGATTTTCCTAGTACTCTTTTATCAGGGGGGGTCTTTCCTAAATGCAGTGTCTTTTAAGTCCACAATTGGGAAAGGTTAAAGCATCTCCAGCTAAATGCTTACAGTCATTGACAGAGGATATTCTGTAGTGTATTCAGCTTTGGCCTGTGCAGAGAAAGTAGTTAAACAGCCCGACAAAGTCTATTATTTATTTCTGGCTTCACTGAGTGTAATTGCTCACAGTCAGCAGTGCGTCCTAAAGCCTGGATAACTCTCTCATTCACTCTGTCCCAGCTTCATTAACAGCACAGCGACTCCTTGGGCTGGGCTCCATGCTTCTGTGGGCTTAACTGTACTCACATGACTATCAATCACATGACCATCAGACACATGACCATCTGTCACACAAAGAGTTGAGCTCAGCAAGATTCATACCTCACTGGGCGGTGGGCTAGGTGCTAAAACAAGGTGAAAAAACTGCTCTAAAATAAATGAGTGAACTCCGATTCACAAAGGAATAAATTAGCACTTATTTCTTTTCAAGTGTTTCAGAAAGACTCTTGTCATGTCAGTTGCTCATGATATAATTTAATCTAAACAATAACGCCATCAGAGTTTTGCCTGCGTCTATGTCACTGTCTGTGGGTCTGGCGATAGGTATTTTCCAAGTAAATCGTACTGATGATAGTCCTGATTTTTTGTGACAAATCTTTATATCTAAAGCCATCAGTGCTGCGGAGCTTTTATTTGTGCAAGAGAGAGGGGAGGGGACAGGTCTGTGTCACTGGCGGAGCGATACTAACAGCGGAACATAAAGCCGCACCATCCAATCTGCAGGTTTTGAGTGTTTTTTCAGACACTCTTGCTCTGGTTGGGTGGCTGAAGCCTGGCAACCCTAAATTGCCTTTAAAGCTGCTTGATACTGTGGAGATGTTATTGCTTTACCTCAAATGTCCCACAGTATGGTATTAAATCTATTTGCATTTATCCAATTAGACATGTTTTTTATTATTTCAGCTGGGTCGGCTCTCCATGGATCTAACTTGTAACTTGGCCTGGTGACATCTGTTCCTTGCTTTGTGTGGCCGTACCTACTTGTCAAAGCCCAAAGTTGCAGATCTCAGAAGCCAAGCAATGCCGGTCCTGCTAAGTACTTGGATGGGAGACTGCTGGGAATACCGCTCTAGTGGAAACTGTCATTGTGCTGAGGAAAGACACATGGCCTTGTATTATTGCCTTGCTAATATTGTCTTGCCTGTTTTGTGGTGTGCACGTGCAGTGTGCTTGTTGTTGCCTCGTTTCGCCAGTCAGTCATGTTAATGGTTTTCAAGGTCTCCTCACATGTACAAATATAATCTTTCCTTTAATGATGTGGACACAGGAGTCGTGACTAATCGAATGCACTTTCATCAGTGTCGTGTCCTAACGCAGCAGCAGATGTTCCACAGCTTACAGTAGACCTTACATCCTTACATCGGGAAATATAATGCTTCAAAGAGTGTGTGGGTTTGGAGAAACAAGAGTTTGTGTCTTTGATAAAGTGTAGAGCCTCAGACAGCAGGATGTTACTAATGAGTCACTCTTAACACGGTCTCAGGTCTTAATACAAAAGAGTGTATTTTGTAAGGAGCACTTCACTCTGCAGTGACAGTATAATCTACAGTACACTCACATGTTTGTGCTTTCATTTGGCTTGTTGTCACTGTTGGTGACCTTTTTTTTTTGCTTAGAGTAGAGTCATGCGGTGAGATTTTGTTTTTCGTCATCTCAGTGGTTTTGAAAGAGTAACTGAGTCAAAGTCTTTTTGTATGAATGTGGAAGTTAGTAATTGCAGTACAAAACTATGGTTTCTAATGTATTTACTGGACTGATCTTTTTCATCCACAAAAGCACAAAGTGACTCCTGCACAGTGACGTGCGGTGAGGTCCAAGGCTAGTGAGGTACTGACTCTGAAAGAGTCAGATTTACAAATGGGAATGAACCCAAAAGAGCACCTGAAACATAATCTGATTGACAACAGACAATGAGTTATGCTATATATCTCTCAGCATTTTTTACACAAACATGTAACACATATTTTATTTAAGGTAAAATTAATTCCAATTGAGCCTATTTTAAGCCAAAATAAATTAAAGCTTATGGTCTTACCTTTACTTGTACATGAAATCCAATGCGACAATCCTTCTGGACAAAAATGTATGACGTTTCAACACAAGTGTATTTCTGCAACACACCCATAACATACTCGGCTATGGCAGGGGCTCATCTGTCTGGACTCACGTCGTCAAACCCCAAACACACCTCTTTCACTTCACGAGCTGCTCGTCTTTAGTACTACATAGCGCACATTTTCACTTGTTGAAAATAGAAGGCAGGGAAAGCAGAAAAGGTCTCTTGTAGGACATCCACACAGCCAGTTTTTTTCGAGTGTACCACTTGGTTTGAAAAGAACTGTAACGTTCTTTCCAGTATTCTGAAGCAAGCCTTTCAACTCCGGTGTAGGTCTTCCTTTAGTTATAACCTCTTGCTTTGATTGAAAATCCAAATTTGCGAAAAATAAGGTGGATTGTAAATAAAAACTAAACAAGTTCAACAATGAAGAAAAATCGCAACAGTCCACGGGCTCAGGAGCGCCCTCTGCCATAGGTTAGGCATATTGTTTGCCTCACCAAGTGAGAACTTTAACTGCTGTTTTATAATTAATCGGCAAATCTAAACACATTTCAAAAATACCTTTCATACATTATCCAGAATATGGAAATACAGAGCATATATTCAGAGTGTTTTATTTGTTACATACAGCGGGACAGTGACACATTATTTGCATCGCATACCAGCACAGTTTGTGAGGAGTTATACTGTGCACCAAGAGGCACAGCAGGGTGCTGCTTCATGGCGCCCCTCCTCCCGGTGTTTGAACAGGAGTCACAGGACATGTGAAAATTCTGATATTCTTAATTTAAAAAAAAATATTGTTCCATATTGGATTCAAACAGAAAGGGCATTTATAATTCCTACCAGATGACAAATATTAACATTTATTATATTTTATTAACTATTTTTTATTATTTATTTATTTTTTATTTTTTCAAAGATTAACAGTCTCCCCTGCCTCACCTGAATGCATGTCACTGCTTCTGTTTCATGTCTTATAAAAAATAAATAAAAAATAATCTGTATTCCTGCAAATGTTCCCTTTTTATGTCTGGTGGTGTTGCCATGTTTGTATTGGTTTGTTTGGGCACTTGGGACCTTTGACTTCTGTCCAGACCACACTGCTGTCCTGTGATTGCATTGGTCAACTAAGTCCAAACGCAGCTGCAGAAGAGGTTCAAGATGGATTCTCCTAAGTTTGTGTGAACTCACAACCATTTTAGGAATTTCTCGTGCTGTGCAAGGTAAAGGTGAGTAAGAAAGAAGGAGAAACTGGCCCAAGTGAAACTGTCAGTCTCACTGTGTATTTTTCTGTGCTGTTGATACTGTTGATCAGTTCCTCTCCACTGGGCCATGCAATCAAGTCATTTACACACCTGGCCTCATTAATGTACAGATATGAAGGTAATTATTGGCATTCACCAGAACTACACGTACAAACATGTATCAAAAAGATTGCAATATTAGCTTCTGGGGCAATGACTAAAAGATGAATACGAAGTCATCAAAAGGAGAGATCAAAGTTTTCTCATTTTCTCAACTCATTTTTGTTTGATTACACATTTAAAAACTTGTTTTTTCTGTAAATACCCAGGGACCCAGCACCTGCTCCTGCATGGCCCTCAGGTGTGATTCAGTTTGACTGTTAGAGAAAGGAGTACAATGTGATGCTGAGAGAGTGTTTGTTTACTTCCTCTGGCTCTGACTTATAATGCCTTCCCTCTTGCCTCTCTCCATCACTGCAGTGTGGCTTTGCTCTCACCCACTCATCTCTGCGCACACAGATGCAGAGCAGGTCCTTAGCTCCTCTCTTAAATCATCTGCACTTCTCATTTGTTCCTCCTCGAGTTAAGAAGGGCCGCTCCACAGTGAAGCCCTCAGCAGCTGTCATCTGCCTACCAATCGCTCCTCAATTTGCTGTTCATGCACCGTTAAAACATTGCATCGCATTATATTAACCCGCGGAGACAGGCCCATTGGAAGTATATCATTGGCAGAGATTTGGCTAACTAAAATGATGAATCGTTGCTGCACAAGCTCAACTTTAAATCCTGAGTGTCTTTTATTATAGTAAATAAATAAAATCTGCACTCTCCTCTCCATCACTGTTGGCCTCTTTTACAGCGCTCTGAATCAGGGCAGAGGCAGGCTGTCATTAAAATCAAATTAACCCCAAAACAGAACTTTGGCAAGGGTCATTATCAGTCTCAATGTGGTCCAGTTTAAGAGTGAGACAGACCACGCCCTCCTCACATAATGTATTACTCCTTCAAAGACCCTGATCTGGTGTAACACTGTGACCGTCTGTATAATGCAGCCTCGGTAACATTCATTAACTGGCTCTGTGCACGGTAGCACACTCGCTAACTCACCATGTCAGCTAACAGTCACTTTGATTAAAATTGGAAAATGCAAAACAAACAACCTATTAAAATTCTAATTAATTACAATAAAGAGTAACCGCTTATTTTTATATGTTTGAATACTTTGCATTAGCGTTAGAATTGAACCAAACAAATATCCCTCTTTCTAAACACAAAAGTGTCCTTCACTGAAGCGTTAATTTTATTTGTGTAGAGTTTAACATGTTGTCAGTGACATCCACCTGCAGCTGCCCGTTCACTAATAAAATCGAAATACCTAACTTTAAACCATATTATGGGACATTCCGGGCTAAGCAATAACATCACCGTGAACATGCAGCAGAAAAGTTACAGTGATCTAAAGCACAGCGTGAACACTTTTCTATTTAAAAAGACGATGCAGTTAGTTTGTAATGTAGATTGCTCTGCCTCATATTTCCATAACATCCCGAGACATTTATTGTGTCTTTATGTAATGCGGCCCTGATCTTTACTTTAGTGACAGCCTTGTTATTCCACAGACACCGTACAATGGCACTTGCTATTTTAGGAAAACTACATTTCACCGATATCTAAGAGCTTTCTATAGCAGAATTCCTTTGTCGCATTGAGAATAAAAACTTGTCAAAAACAAACTTATGTGTGACTTCATAACAGAAGAAAAAAATATATCTTAAAACTTTTGCAAACAATAATAACAGTGACTCCAGCTACACATAACAGAGGTTAAAAGGTTGATCAACATCCTGACTTAAAACTATTTTGAAAAAAAAAAAAAAAAAATGTGGTTATGGTTTTAAATATGGTTTTAAAGGTTCACTATGTAACTTTTCTGGTTAAGGGACAGCCGCCTACTCATCTCCATGGAGATGTTATTATATTGCCTTGAATGTTCCGCAGCATGGCATTCAACTTGTACATCTTGCATTCAGTTACAGATGTGTTTATTGCTCAAAAAATGCAATTCCAGGTAAAGCAAAAACATCTCCCTGGAGACAACCAGATGGCCTCTAGCAGTAAAGTTCCATAGTGTAACTTTAAGTATCAGTCATAAATACAGTACCCAGGAGGAGCTCTGCTTAATCAGCTGTAGTTGTAAGAAAAGCATTTGGTTTGCTCTTTGTGGGAGAGAGCGCAGAGAAGGTCACACACATTGATGATGAGGAGGTTAATACTGGGCGAGCCATAGCTCTGAGCCGTAGCGCTGAGCCGTAGCTCTGAGCCATAGCTCTGAGCCCTAGCTCTGAGCCTTAGTTCTGAGCCGTAGCACTGATTGTAGAATGATTGCTCCCTGGCATCCCAGGCTGCTCACTTTGAAGTGTGGGGCAGCAGAGTTGTGGCAGCACATGCTGACTGCACATCTGGGTCCTGTTCTTATGTCGGCTTAAACCAATCACACACCGGTTTGTTGACAGGAAGGAAAGTGCCCAAGGTTTTCTCTGCCCGCAAGCTTCTTTTTATCAGGTTAGTAATGTGAATCTTCAAAGTCGCTGCTGATTAAGGCTGTGTGGACATACAGGAACTTTGATATTTTCTCAGCATACATTTATATTTCGGTTTTAGTTTGAGAAGATATTTCAGACATATACATTTTGTGTAAGCTAGTTTTCTCCCACTTCACACTACATGGCCTTTAAAGATAAATACTCTATATGATCTGAATTTGTTTTGCTCATAAATGATCCACTCGGTAGGCTATCTAGGTTTTGTTTAACCTTTGCTCAAGTCATATTTTGGTCATGCTGTGTGAAGTGACACTCAGGAATGCTTGTGACTCCTGGGTGGTTTATTGCATAAAATTGTAATTTCCAGAAAGACAGTCACCTAAATTTTATTTGCATTGTGACCCAGCGGCTTTAATATTAACATTCATTTGTGTTTATAAGGCCGACCTTGCTTCCTCTCGCGCTTATCTGGTTTAATTTGGCTCCTTGCACAGCCCATTCTGTGCCGCTGCAGGCTACAATGATGGAGTGAGAGAGTGTCTTATTGTTTGTCATGAAAATGGGATTTGTGCAGATGGATGGAGGGATTCTGGAGGAGAGGTGTATAAATATAAGGGCAGCAGCACAGAATGGATGAACTGTTGTTTCTTTTTTTTTTTTTTTTTTTTTTTACAACAAGGCACCGGTACTTCCAACTTTTATTGTAAGGGTTATGATTTTCAAGGTGACGTTTTAAAGTAAATATTCCAAGTTATAAATCACCACTCTGTATTGACACAAAACTAATATGTAATTTATCATGCTTACTAAATTATAACATTTCCTGTTAGACTCATTTAAGTTACATTTTATAGTTCCTGTTTGTTGTGGCCAGAGTAGTAATTCCAGAGCCTTTCAGTCATTGATCCATTTCAGCGGTTGATCAGTAAGTGGTAAAGTGGTATTTGGTCATAGACTGTATATATATAAAAGGACATAGCTAAACTCTGGCTCCAGTTCACTTTACTTTGGAAAATTGTCACCCCTCTCTCTGTATCAGCTGTTGTCAGGTTCCTCATTTTGATCTTAAAATGTTCATATAAACCTACTCTACATGATCCTGTTTTTTTTTTTCGCTACTGCATTTGATAACAGACAAATCAGGCGCCTTCTTTCTCTGAGATCACTCCTGCTTACGTTAGCAACAGGTTCGATTGACAGCGTTGCTAAGCATCCGCTCCCTGCCAAACCAGCGGTGCAGGCAGGAAGTGGTGCTACTTTCAACAGCTTCTCTCCAGATTGGCTCTTTGGTTGCTATGATACTCGGCTCCAAATTCACTCCAAATTTGCTCCTATAACTGCTAGCCTCGATTAGCTTCATTTGACTGGAGCTGAATGCTGTGGGTTACGTCACGCTCACTTAGTCCACTTCTTTATACAGTCTGTGTATTTGGTTAACATAACACATCTTATTTTGCTTTGGAGTCTACATGGTCTTTTAGTTGTACGGCCTTATTAGCGAAAGCAGTGGAGGTTGTAGATGTGCTAAGTGAACTGTAAATCTGGTAATTCCCTCCCTGCTCTTTATTCATCCATAAATGAACAAATAAATCCATCCATTATTTGTATTAGCTCAATAAAAAAATATTTTACATTTATTTGACAGTAATTGCACACCCGTCTGACTCCTACTGTTGTGTGTATTGTTACTTATGTCAATTACACTTTACTGGATAGATGAGCGAGAACCAGACTCCCTCAACTGCTGCCTTGTTTGACAGTATTTTGACACTGCGCCATCTGGAGAAAGGATCGCTGGCATTAGATCGTGTTGTGAACAAGAAAGAAAATTAATATTTATTGCCAACTTTTCAGTAATTACACCATTTCAATGCTAATATTTATCAGTCTACATTCATGAGTTTTGTTTAAATCCTGGTATTTGCCTTATTACGCAAACTTGACTCGTGTGAACTTCAAACCATGTTATAATGCTGTTGCGTCATCAAAAACGTACAAGGGGTTCTGTTTTGTTTCATTCACATATATTTGAGTAAACCTTTATTATTAGTTTGTCTACCTCTCCAAAGCTCAAAATGCTCTGTTCCACCTTGTGATGCACTTCCTGTATTATCACATGACATCACAAGGTGGAACAGTGTGTTTTTGTTAGAGAAAATAACCTAAATATGCCGTTTGTGTGTTGAACATGTGACTGAAACAAAACACAACTCCAGGTATGTTTGTGATGAGGGAACATTATAACATAGATCAGAAAATAGTGCATTATGGGCCCTTTTTAAGCTAATTTAAAGGACTCTCATAATAATAGAACATTTTAAAGTGCAGTATATTATGCTTTTGCCACTAGTTAAACCATTTTTGAATAAGGTGACATAGTAATGATCCTGCCAGGCTGATGCATTTGTATAAGAAATAGAGGGCGCAGTCGTGCTAGAAAAACAGCGAAGAGTTAAATCCTTTGGTGTGACTGTTTCTTCTTCAGTGAACACTTGAAAACTGTTTATGTATAAATAGTGTTCCTACTGAAGTGAAGTATATAGTTTTATGGTAATTTCTGACTGATTTGAATTCATTTGACCATGAAAGTCCCTCCTGTTTAGCAAGGTAATTTTTGTGCAAAAGCGCTTTTTCGGAGGTGAGTGGGTTTGAATCCCTAAACTCTGCTCCTTCATCTGAACAAAGGGAGTAGACGACCACAAAGCAAAGTAACCCAGTGAATGGACTAAATCCCCTGACAAAATTAATTTTGTCCTTGCAACATTGTGTGACAGGCGCACCCGGCTTACACAAGGACGGATTATGGCTCTCGTTTTCTGCAACACTCCTACAATAAAGTGTCTTTGAGCCCGTGTAATTAAACATTTGTCTTGGCTGGGGCTGACAAGAGTTTGAGTTTTTTATGACAAGTTAACAAGATTTGAATTTTTGTTGCATCATTAGCATCATCAGACAACATGATGTACTTTTAAGGTTTTTTTTGTTTTTTTGTTGTTGTTTTTTAAATTGAATTTTATTTGTTTGTCCAAAAATCCGCTTATTGACATAAACGTTATTGGTTGAGCAGTCAGATCCACTAACGCACAGGTTGGTGTCACGATTCCAGCTCTCACAGATGAATGCTGTTGTTGTGTCCTTGGGCAAGACACTTAACCTGCTTCGCTCCCAGTGTCTTTGTACACTGGTGTATGAATGTGTGTCAAAGGAAAAGTGCTATATGAAAACATGATCATTTGCCATTTAAGACATAGCCACGTGTAGATGAGTTATTTTATAAAGTTGGTTTTAGGGGTTGTTTTTTTAATATGCTATGGACGTGACAGAATGTATGTGTCTGGAACATGTTAAAGACGATTTTCTGTTTCAGATGATAAAACTTTTTGAATCTTTAACCTTTTAATATTGTATTATAGGGATGTGGCACCACCAACCAAAGGCAATAGTTAACATTGTGAGAGTAAATAATTAGTTGAGCAGCGCCTCTGTGTACAACAAATCAAAAGCACTGCAGTAACAAGCAAACATTCACATACATTTATAGTCTATTTAAATTTACATTTCTCAGAAGAAGTAACAAAAGGAGCAAAAACTATCTGCAGAAAGTGTCATCTTTGTTTGCAGTGCTTCTTAAATCAGTGAGACTGCTGTGACTCTGATGATCTCCCCTTGTTAACGCTCACCTCCGTCTGCCATCTTTGTGACAGACGCTAACACAAACACATGGCTCTGCGCTCACGTCCACACTGCTGCTGCTGGAGCCATCCCTTTGTCTTCATTGGATGTAATGGCACTTCCTTATTCACTGTGATCTATCCACATGTTCGATTAACCACAGTGTCAGCTGCACTCAGCACACTGCTGCTTTGCCTGGGATTGGTCACACTGTTAAGCATGTTTTCCACCAGTTTCATTGTAAACTTGATGTTAACCTGGAAGCACACTGAGCAATATTTTATTAAATCTAGGGCTGCAGCTAACAAATATGTCAGTCGTCAACTTGTTAGGGATAATTTTTTGGATTAAATGACAGGTCAAAAATGTTATTATTATTATTATTATTTTATTTTCATTTATTTTTTTTATTGTACCCTGTTTAACCTAAATAAATATACTAACTTTAAAGTCCTGAATATATAATATTTACACATATTTCACAACATATTCTTTTTAATAAATCTTCAGAAAATCACCCAACCCAACAAACATGTGCTAAAGGCTGTAAGTTCTTTTTAAAGATGACATGACAGTGCCTTAAGTTGCACACAGAGAGCACACACAGCTGCTACGTGATAAAACATTGCAGCATCTTTATGACAGCATTGTCATAAAGATGCATTAGGATAGACTCACGACACACTGGAGAACAATGTACGAACCCCATGACCACTGTACGACTGGAGTTTTCTCAAGAACGCCTTAAGTTGTTATTGAGAATTGAAAGCAGCTATATAAATGTTTTAACACACTATGCCCCCTCCACAAAGGTCAACAAGTTTAAAATTTGGGTATTTTTCATGAATACAATCTCATCATAACGCTCTTTATGCCAGTTTCAAGCCTTTTTTAGTCTAGACGTGACCAGAGCAATTAACAGTTTCAAACAAAAAATCTTCTGAATGATGAAAAGTCCTTCAAAATGTTAGAGGAAGTTCAAACCCAATCATGAACCCATAATATATTTGTATAAATCTTCCACAAAAATGTTTACAAAAAACGTATTCCACAAGAATTCAACATAAGAATGAAAAACATCAGAGAGGCGTGTGGTGGATTTGTTGTTGGCTGCAGTTTAGAACCGATTGTCGATCTTCAATTGTCCGAAGACACATCCAGTCAATAACAGAACACCCAGGAGCCGCTGTGTCCTGCCTGTGTGTAAGTGCACTTTTGTCAGGGTGGAAATCTGAAGACTGCTACGTTTTGTGCTCTGCCCCTGGAGAAGAGATCGATCCTCAGCAACCGACATAACAGTCCCATACAGTGAAGGAGGGAGCGAGGGAGGAGGGGGCAGGAAGAGGAGGGAGGGAGGAAGAGACAGACAGGAAATGGAAACACGAAGAATGTTATTTCAAGCCATAAACCAGTTTCTCACAACTGACCTTCAGGTGATCAATAGCTGTACCTGAGCGAGGCAGACAGCATCCCTTCTTCAGAGACAACAAACAGTCGGTGGTGTGTTCGGTCATGGAAAAGTCAGAAATGTCACTTTTGTTTGTCTGAGCTTGTAAATCTCTTGTAAAGCAGTGTCCGCTTATTGTGACATTTCAAAAGTTATGTAGCTATCAGAGGATTGAAAAAACAAAGAAACAAACAAACAAAAAAATCTATATTAAAAGTCTCAGAAGTAATAGTGTATTAGTTATTACGTATTGGAGCTTGGCAATTAATTGAAATTTGACCATGAACACAATTTCTTATTCATTAATTACAAAAAAAAAAGAAAAAAAAAGAAAGAAATGTATTCAACGAAAACAATTAGCTGGGTAAATAGGTACACTGGTTCTGCTAGAGAGGTTTAAAGAAGAACTATAATGCTTGTGTCTATAATGTAGTTACAATCTAGTTATAATCTATTAAATTTGCACATTTTAAATCGTAACAACCATGTTAGAAAACCGTGATGCCCAAGTAGCAGATTTTTTTTTCATTTGTGCCAAAATTACTAAGCAACACTGCCAAATCCTACACATATCATCGATTAAGAAAATAAAACTAAAGAATGAAATACGTAGAGAGCAGTGGGCGTTTGCCGGTGGTGCTGTAAATGAGGATTGATCGGCAATATGACGTGTTGAAAATAAGAGGTTAAAGACTGCTCAAACATGCACGGATCACGCTAAATACAACTTCGAGAAGGTAAATGAGAAGGGGAAACGAGTGTAACGTGGTTCAAAGCTCTGAAAAGTCGATTTTGCAGAATAGATCTGCTTTAAAACGTGATTATGATGCGCAAACCGTGACTAACACATGATGCTGTACTTGATTAATGAAATTCTTGGATGACTAAAGACTTTATGTCCTGCCTTTCGATTAGTGTTCAAAACTATGAGGTATCCCTGTGTAGCTGACCCAAACTGCACTCACAAAACTACACCTGCACAGGCTTTCATGCACAAACAACTATTTAAACTTGTGAATCATGAGTTTAATCTGCCTTTTCTTTTGTACATATATACTAAAATAACCATATTATAATACCAAAAAATACCAAATGTTCAGCTACCCTCTCTAACTTTTATTTTCTGCTGTTGTTCCATGTAAATCAGATACTTGATTTCAATAATGCCCCAAATAACCGTGACTTATGATTTTTCCCTATGATCTGGCACCCTATTACACGATTTAAAAGCTATATGTAATAGATCAGATTGAGGGTCCTGAGGCGCTGGGACTATGCGCGCCACCACTTTGGGTCCGCCTGATTTATATTGGATTACCAAACAAGTACAAGTGTGGGTTTTATATTAACCATCCAGAGAGTAGAGGTAATAAAAGTAACATCCACATTCAATGCCGGTCCTCCAGCCTTTTCCGAAGTGAGCGAAGTGGGTGTCAGCGGAGAGAAATTGGATTGTAGAGACAGTGAGTATCAAAAGTTCCAGAGATGTATTTCAGCACTTTAAGGCTATTGAGGGAGCGATGGCAGAAATGAGAGAGGAGCCACTCAGAGCAACAGTGGTCCATCAAAAGAGGAAATAGCCAGAGCTCAAGAGATCCAGTGTAATCATAGAGGAGAGAGCGAGTTTGGAGCCAGGATACAAGTCTCTATTGATGCGTGTATGACTGACAGTTTAATAATAAGGCAAAAGGCTTGAGTAAAGGTGATGGAATACATTGAATACATATTTGAGTCAATGGGATAAAAACGTTATGAAGGGTTTTATTAAATCATTCGTCTAACATACAATAAATGTGTAGGAATGGTAATGGTATGGTGGATTATAGGGGAGCATTGAGCTTCACTTCATTTTTGTATATGGAATTTGTGTTCATGTCTCCAAGCTGGTGACACCTTCAGGTCGGGTAACAAGTCAGATCTGCAGAGAGGCTCATTCATATAAATACTGTAGGTTAGTATGCATTATTCAATTTAATTTAATCTCTATTAGGAACACAAATGATCTGGTTCATAGTGTCTAAAAAGTGGAAAAGTAAAGTGAATGGTTTCCAGTTTAGTTTTGTGTGAGTTTAGTAATAAAAAAAAACTCCTAAATTTAAAATATGTAGTATAAGTTCAATGCCATACTCTATGTGTGAACTCAATATGATTGACTAAGGTTCAGGAGCAGAACCACGCCCCAACCTCCTCCTGCTTCTCTCCAGCGAAGCACAGCTCACCTCAACCACACCTCTAATTACCCAGAAGCTTTATTTATACAAGTCTATTCTGGCAACACCGTCTGTCTCTCTCAACCGGTCCCTCCCACCCTGTGCTTCTTGTTCGTCTTTCAGCCCATAGACCTCACCATCTACAGAGGGGGAAGGGGGGAGGGGTCCTGAACCGGCTGGGCTAACCGCTTGAGACCGAGCCCCCATCCTGAGTCTCTACCCAGCCTCCACATCTATTCGCATCATCAATAAATATCTTTATCTTATACCTTTGTTGTGGCATTGCCTTTGCTAGTGAAACATCTCTATGGAGACAACCATGCATCAGAAAAGTTACACCACCTTTAGCTACAAATAAATATATACGTTTTTCACCAAATACATTAAAACCTACTATTTTAAAACTGTGTGTGCAAATGCATGCATTTTTTTTTTTTGTTTTTCCCCCCATATGACCACTGCTATATTTTACTTTATCCCCTGTTTACTGGAATTCTAACTTGTCCTTAGAGATGGCACCAGTTGAGGGGCTTGAAGGGGCACTAGCTCCCCCGAAGAGTTTTGTCCCATTTTCATAGGACATTCAGTTTCGACAAAAGATTTTCAAATGATGCCCACAGGGTGTTAAAAATGGGACTGCAATTAGCTTTTATAAATAGTACAGGGGCTAACTACATTTCAACTTGTTTAAAACAGCAACTCAAGCATGGGAGGGATAGAGGGTCCACTCAAATGTATAAACGGCTTTTTATTATTATTATTATTATTATTATTATTATTATTATTATTATTATTATTGTTATTATTGTTATTGTTGTTAATAATAATAATAATAAATGAAAAAATAATATTGTCTTAAAACTACATTTGACAAACTACAATAAACATGTGAATTCAGTGTTGTGAAATAGATACTTAACTGTCAATCGAAAATCGAAAATGCTAAAAGAGCAGACAGGTGGAAAGGGCTGCATCATAAACTTTGTGTGTTCTTGGCCTTGTCAGGGTGATATAAGCTGTGTCCACTGGTCAGGGGCCTCCGCATTGATTATTACGCCTCTGTGAAATATACTGTTTGTATTTCCTAAGAAAGCTTTGAACGGCTCTACTCATTTACCCTCTGAAGTTGTTTTTGAAGTGATTCATGCATGTTTGGGCAATCTTTAATCAATTATTTTCATGTCATATTGCTGATTAACCCTCGTTTTCAAGGCATACGCCCACTGCTCTGTACTTACTTCAATTAAATTTTCTTAATCAATGATGCATGTAGGATTCGGTTGTGTTGTATAGTCAATGTTGGTACAAATGAAAAAAAAAAAAAAAAATCTACTACAATATTACATTATACAATATTAAAATGTAGAGTATAGTGCTCAATGAGAAACTGTTTGAAAAGCCACTAAAAGAGCCAACAAAAAATACAAAAAGACACCCCAAAACTTGCAGGGTAATCTTAGAAAAAAGAGGTACTCCATGATAGGTCTGCACTTTGGATAATTATACCATCCTTTCACTTTCACAACCAAGACATTTACTGACATCTTTTTGCGCTTTTCTCATGGATTTCAAAAAATATGATCTGATTATTGTTATTGTGCGAAAGCCAAATCAGAATATCACATTTCCTCCATGTTTCCCAGCCCTAACTGCACTTGCAAGCCTCTAGGTTCTCACACAACTTTATTGTCTATGGCGCAGCTGAACTTTTGGTACTGTCTGCCATTTGTAATTTGAGGCTCACACTTTGGTGCGCTATAATTGGACTGCTGTGTTATTGTCTTCTACCTGTGTAATCTCGTCTACAGAAAAACGCCTGCAGAGCCTCAGAAACTCTATCTACTGTATGAGACACTCCGCCCACACAGCTGACACCGGGCAAACCACGGTGCGCAGCTATTAAAGCTCGTGTCTGATTAGTGTGGCCTCCTAATGCCTCATACCTCATTTTGGATGAGGGCATTTGTGCTGGATAATTTGTTTTGCGTGTTGAAAGAGCAGCAGTTGTTTGAAAGGTGAACTCAATTTGTCTTTTAAGAACAGGTATTGTAACAGAAACAAATTAGAGGTTATAATGATAATTTTGCTTTATTAGTAGTATGAGTTTTCCTGATTTAGTGTCAAATGTTCATTGAAAGGCCCATATTACTGTTTTCTAATCTATGTTATAATGTTGTTTCCTCATCAAACCCTGCATATTTAGGCTGAGCTCTTCTCTTAAACTGAAAACACTCTGTTCCACCTTGTGATGTCATCATGTGGCACTGGGGTTTTAAACTCCATACACCTTCACCTTCCTACACTAGAATCATTTGGATTGTTTTAGCCCTGGAATTGCCGATCTCTACTGAAATAAAGGTAAAATGTAGATGTTAACTTCATACTTCATGACATCACAAGGTGGAACAGAGCATTGTGAGCTTTGGAGACAGACTAATAATAATAATAAAGGGTTACTTAAACATGACTGAATGAAACAAAACACAACTCCAGGTATGTTTTTGATGAGGTAACAAGCTCACATAGTCAATTCTGTGTGATATAGGACCTTCGTTTCTTTGCTTAGAATGTTGCACGGTATAGCATTAACCCTATCCATCCCCACAGAGACAAACAGAAGATGCCAGTGGGAAAAGTTCAAGGTCATATCTGTGCACCTGAGACGACTCCACTCATGAATGCCTTTTAAATGTATTTTTCTTTTTATATTGATGTGGTTGTACTGAACAAAATCTCAGCCAAAAGCACAGGAGAAAAGGTCTAATTTAATTTGGACTCAGCTGACTGCACTTGTAAAAAGTTGCAATTAAGTTTGTCATCATCACCAGCAGAAGAGCGACTGGGAGCCCGTGCCGTTCTCAATGTGACCGCTCGGAGTAATTGGGTATGATCGCACAGGTGCCTCCGGCTGCTGTTACAGGCAAATGTTAACGAGAACGAAGAGTATGAGGGTCTACTTTGACTCATGATCTTAAAGTAGGACTTCTTCAGCACGTTTAAACACAGAAACACTGAAAATCTAAATCACTAAAATCTAGGAATATTGAAGGAAGGAGTGGCTGATGTTGATAAAAGTGAACACCTTGACATTTTACGAGGATTAACTGTCTTGGTTGAGGTTCAAGTATTGTGCAAAGCATGAATAGAGTGTAACATTATCCACTTAAAGAAGCCATATTACACTATTTTCTGATCTATGTTTTAAAACACAAACCTTGCATATTTAGACTGTGTTAATCTCTCAATCCAAAAACATTCTGCTCCACCTTGTGATGTCATGTGGTAACACAGAACATGATCCGTTGTGTTTTTAAACTCCATTCGTCTTCACTAGAATAATTTAGATAATTTCTGTTCTGGAAATGCCAATCTCTACTGAATTAAAGGTAAAATGTAGCTGTTAACTTAAAAACTACCACTTCATGACATCACAAGGTGGAACGGAGCATTTTGAGCTTTGGAGATGTAGACTCATAATAAAGGATTGCTCAAACATGTAGGAAACAAAACAAAACTCCATTTTATGTGATATAGCACCTTTAATGTCACAATCATTGTTTTTTTTTTACCCTCATTTGAAATACACTCTTGGTTTTAATTTATTACATTTGGTAGCCATTTATAATTGTTTTTTATTATAGATGATATATTTTACCTTCAAATTTTGCTTATATCCAAAACAACATGTATACTGACCACCTAAAGGGAGGCTTATCAGTTAATTAAATTAGAAAGACCACAGCACCAGACACACGCTGGTAAATCTTTACTGTGATAAATGCTGTATTCTAATAATTTCCACCCCACTATGAGAGGTGACCCTTTGATTTTTAACAGAAAATTATAACATTTGTATTAAAACAACATAATTTGAGCACGGTAACATAGGCTGCTTCGTCGGTCCAATTACACAGTATTATTATATGCGAGGGATTGTCTTTGTTTGACATTGAGCCCTCTGCCTCTGCTGTCTCCAGTTCATGTTATCAGCTCGCTTCATTATAGCGTGTTTTCTTTTACAGGGACCTCCTTAATCCCTTCACTTGGCTGTCAGCCTCTTTGACCTCACTGTGCAGAATGTCTAGAATAATACATTAGAAGCTCTCTGCACTTAATTAATGTGTAAATGTATTCACAGAGGACTTGTATTTAGTGAGCCTACATTTAACACCTGGGGATGCACATACTCGCCAAGTCTTCTCTCTGCGCTTGAGCATTTGATTAGGGGAATGTCGTTACCATGTGGACACTTTACCTCACTACTGGCCTAAACTACACATACGGCGATTTATGAGCAGCTTGTTAATCATTATGGTACTGCAGCTATGTCTTCATTAAACCTCTTCTTTCTTTTTTTAAATACCTGACACCTTTCAAAGATGGCTTCAGTGTGAGTAGTATTAGTGAGGTAAAAGCATTTGGAGTATTAGAGCTATAATTTGGCTTAAAGGTCCTATATTACGCAAAACTTACTCTTGTGAGCTTTGAGCCATGTTAGAATGTTGTTACCTCCTCAAAAACATACCTGGAGTTGTGTTTTCTTTCATTCACACATGTTTGAGTAATCCTTTATTATTAGTCTGTCTACATCTCCAAAGCTCAGAATGCTCTGTTCCACCTTGTGATGTCATGAAGTGGTAGTTTTCAAGTTAAATCTCTACCTTTTAGCTTTAGTTTTGTAGAGATTGGCAATTCCAGGGCTGAAATTATCCAAATGATTCTAGTGGAAGTGTGTGGAGTTTAAAAACACAATGGAGCACTTCCTGTTTTACCACATGACATCACCAGGTGGAACAGAGTGTTTTCAATTTGAGCAATCCCAGCCTAAATATGCAGGGTTTGTGAGTGAAACAAAACACAACTCCAGGTATGTTTTTGATGAGGAAACAACATTATAACATAGATCAGAAAATGTTGTAATATTGGTTCTTTAAAAACCTGAAAAGATGGTTTCAAATGTGAGTAGCATTAGTGATGTAAACGCATTTGTAGTTTTATAGCTATAATTTGGCTTAAGACGTTTAGAGAGAAAAATTGTGTTAGAGAAGCAATTGACACGTAGATTAAAACAATAAAAATAAATTGGCTTATTCATAATGGTCCTCGTTAAAGTCTTTGAATGTGCTTGCATAAACAACATTAATGCCTGTAAAAAGAAAGCATACGTGCGTTGTATGTTTTGTAAAATGATCTCATATAATACATAATAGTGTGTTGGTGGAGAGATTTGCTACAAATAGACTGACAGTTTTTCCTATCTGGAAGAATAGTTATGCAAAGCTGTTATAAAAGAGTTTTTTTTCTCGTGTGAAGTGGGAAAAGCAGTTTTGTTGTCATTTCTGTGTGTGGTTTACCTCCGCTGCCTCACTCTACAGCTCCACCATAATAGAAATGTCTGTTTTATCTGTACCAGCCTGACAGTTACATAATATTTGAGTTTGCAAAATGAAAGTTTGCAGTGTTTTCAATGCATTTGTGCCTCAGTTGTCACTATAATCAGCCATTTGACAGACATGTGACTTTGTGTGACTTCTCGGATTTGGTGTAATCCCTGCCTCGAGCTAGCTTATCCCTCTTGGACAGGCACGCTCCGACTTTTGTCCCAGTCTCTTCAGGCTTGTTATTCCAGTAATGTCCATAGATGGCCCCGCCTTTACTCTGCATATGTCGTATCGCTACTGACACTCCCTCTAGTTCCTCATCTAATCTCTTTCTTGCAATTTTCACTCTATAAATCTGACCCCATGCTTTCACTGAAGGAAAGCATGTGTATTATTCACTGTCTCAGGATAATTGTGCTGTTGAATGCTCTGTGAAAGTACTTTGAAGCTCTACAAATATTAGCTACGGTTGAATAATATAAAATATACCACTTATATTTGTGTTACGGGTTACAGCGCTCTTGTGATGTAACCTGCTGCTCCCGTGTTCTCTTTGGCTTTGTGTCTATGCATGTAAATCCTGTTGGTGAGCCTCAGATCTAGATTCACTGATTCGTCCTAGACTCTGATTGGAAGTTGGTGTCCCTGCCATAGACTGTATATACAAATGGACATAGCTAACATGCTAGCAACCACGGTGCAAAAAGGAAGTGAGCATGGGCGCACTTTCGGCTCCTTCTTTCCCCAAGGTTGCTCCCACTCACGCAACATTTTTGATTGACAGCATTGCTAAGCGCTCGCTCCCTACTGAACCAGCAATGACATCAGTAAGGGGCGTTACCTTCAACAGCCTCATTTCGGATTTGCTTTTTCGTTGCTTTGATACTCGTGGTCATTTGACTGGAGCCGAACGCTGTGGGTGACGTCACACTCACTTAGTCCACTTCTTTATACAGTCTATGGTCCCTGCGCTGGGTTGGACAGACACCTTCCCGCTCCACCAATCCCGGGAGATCCACCTGATGGGGAGCGTCCATTAAATCGGCCTGTCTGCTGCAGGCTCGGGGAAACTGGATCCTCCTGCTGCCAGTTCGCCACTTGTTTAGCTGTGTCTCTTTAGTTGCTGCTTCGCCAGCTGCAGTGACTTTGGTAATATTTTGTTGACATACTTGGTTATTATTATTACAAACTATTAATCATTTATAAGTAGTTCATAATTACTTCAGAGTCCAATTTAGTTAAGCTTGAATTGTTATTAGTTTTCTTTTTAAATGTCTTAATTAATTCCTTTGTAAAATATTTGTAGAAAATGTTCAACCAAATTTTTACCACCTATGCTTTCTGCCAATTAATAAATTACAATTTTGAGTTAACCTTGACATCTTGTTTATTGTTACTTCCCTCCTCCCTCGCTGAGCCTGTCATAACAGTTTGCTATATCAACAATGGCCTGTCTTTCTGGCTGCTCTTGCTTTCTGTGTAAACCGAGCGTTCAAGTGTAGACCCCAGATTACTGCGCTCCCTAGGACCACGGACAGCTCCAAAGCATTGTATACTTGCTTGGCTTTGTGAATTGTTTAAGTCCATTTCCTCTCAAGGTAAACATAAATGCATTATAGTTTTACTTCTACTACTTATCGTTGCTTGTTAATTAATTCAGTCACTACAGTAAAAGTGGTCGTTGTGGTATTATAGTAGTGTAGGATTTACAGTAGCCCAGTGGGAGAGCTTATCACACTGTTGAATACAGGATGGTGGAACTTGAAGTGCGAGCAGGTGGTGGGTGGGAGTGGATGCTTTCACCTGATCATCAGTGAGGGCAGTGACTAATACAGCTCCCCCACAAGTAGTATAAACGATAGTGAGTTTGGCATCACAGTAGTAGCAGCTAAAGTTAAAGGAATATTGCCTTTGTAAACATATGTAAGTGCTTCTCAAAGTGTGAATTTGTTGGGTGCATTTACTTAGTTTTACCTTATATGTAATTTGAACTTTGTTTTTATAATTGAATGAAGTAACGCTGAAGCTGAGGTAGGCTCATCTTTCACGTCAGTACATTGAAGATTGAAGGTTGTTGTGGTAGAAAAAAACTGTGATAAGAGAAGGGTTCTTAAGCCAGACCAAGCTCCAGATTATGACTGCCTGACTCTGTAATACGGTCTTCTGTGTGTGTGAGTGTGTCTTTGAGCTTTGTGCAATGAGGCGATAAAACTGATAAAATATTTAATAAGAGATGTGTGATAGGGTGCCTTTGAGGAAAGATAATTTTCTTTTCTTTGTTGTGTGTTCAAAACAATTTAAAGCATTAAAACTATAGCTCGGACATGCATGTCACCCGTAGACTTGTATGATAATCCATCACTTTGTTGTGTAAGAGAAAGGTCAAAGTTCAGAGCAGGTAGGAGGGGTCATCTCGAGAGAGTGCTCTCCAGTGGACAACAGCCTGTGGGTTGATTGATGGACAGTGGTGGTGTAGTGTTGCTCCTACGCTCAGACTGATAAATGATTTATTTTACTGCGAGGACCAGCACAAGATGGATTTGTTTTCCAAATTGCGCAGGATTGTACTTTTGGTGCATGATAGAGGGACAATATGTTACTCGTCCTTTCACTAGCAAAAGCAAAAAGTAAAGTATCTCTCACAACACAAGAATAGGAGGGCAGTCATCTTTTATAAGCCTTTATGTGGTCATCAGATCTTTGAAGAACTCCACTTCTCTCTCTGAGTTTGAGTTCAAAATGGCTGATAATATCTACACAAAAGCTTAAGGTTTTGAGTGCCTCAGAATATATATATTTTTTTATTATTTTAAAAATGTATTTGGATGATTAATGTGGATTATATTTCTGATTTAAACAACTGAAGTCTCGCTGTCTTCGCAAGACCAAATTCCTTACGAGCACAATAAATTGTCTATACTACTTGTGCTATAGAGCGCATGGACTTGGTTTTAATGGCTCATATTAACATCTAACTCTTGAACTCGGCTCCCCTGTGTGCATAAAGCCCTCTAAACACTTTCCTCCTGCCATCAACAACAATGCTGCACTTAACCCGCTTATACAGTAAATCTCTCCACTTCACCATTGAACTTGGGCTCAGGAGGGACCTCGGGCTGAGAGGAAGAGAGGTGTGCTAGTGTGTGTCTGTGTGTGTGTGTGTGTATGGGCCTGTGTATGCGGGGGTGTACGTGTACATGTGTATGCACCTGTGCGTATGTGGGGGTGTATATGTGTGTGTGTAATTGTGCTTATGTATGCATGTGTGTGTTAGTGTGTGCGTATGTGTGTCTGTGTGTGTGCATGTGTGCATGCGCCAGTGTGTATGTGTGTGTATGTGTGTGCCTGTGTATGCGTGTGTGTATGCCTGTGTATGCAAGCATATGCGCCGGGGTGTGTGTGTGTGTATGTGTGTGTGCCTGTGTATGAATGTGTGTGCATGTGCTTGCATATGTGCATGTGTGTATGTGTGCGTGTGTGTGTATTGTGTATGGTAGACGTGCAGGAGACTGATAAGGCAGGTAGAGGCCATTAGCTGTTTGGCTTGGAGCCCGAGTGACACCAGTGATTTTTCAGAAACACAACTTATTGTTTCAGAGTTGAACATTGGGAACTTTCCATATGAGACTGTGACTGTTGTTAGGGGTTTGTTTAGGTGGGTAGGGCCGGACGATATGACAAAATAAATAATAAATAAGTAATTTTCTGTCTTCCTTATATTGATCAGTCTTGATTTTTGACCCAAATTTCTTTTTCCTCTTCAAAAACAAACTAAAAATGATATTCAGTATTGATTCAGTAAATCACTGTCATTTAACACAAAACATAGCCCAGTTTCTTCCTTCAAAGTTCAAACTTTGCTTCAAACCACATAATTTTATTGACTGAGGATTGGCTGTAGATCTCTGAAAAAAAACAAAACAAAAAAACCCCCAAAACATATTATTGATGATTAGAGATAAAAATTTGATTAGAATTTGAGGAAATGGCCAAGCCTGTAGATGTTTTTGTTTATGAGGTCAGCTGCTCCTCTAAAATAATGTCAACATCAGATTAGGGTTATGAAAAAAATTTAACTTGTTTTAGTATCAAATAGTTCTTGGGTTTCAAAACTACATTTGCCTTGGAAATCGATACTTTAAAAATGTCATAGATTAGAGAGATTGGCTTCCCTGGATATAGCTTTGAAATGGTCTTGGTCTATATCAGAAGTTATAGTAGACCACATGATAGTATTAAAGAAACGTCTATTATTTTGTGTAGAAAATGACATTGTAAAACAGGGTATAGTGTATTGAGCTTTTCCTTATTATAAAAAAATTGAGTTTTGTATTTTTTGTACCATGACATCTGGCATTTTGTCATTTGTAACGGCTCAGTGCTGTTACAAAGAAAACAGGCTCATCGGTTTAGAGTGAAGATGTCAGGGAGATCACAGAGATGTCATTCCTACATCAAATCTGCTCATGTCTTGAATTCTTCTGTTAAAGAAAATGTGTAAAAAATGTGAAGTCATCATATTGCGTACAGTGCAGAATAGTATGGACAGTAGTGTATGTAAAATATAGGTGTATTTTGTTTTGTATTTGGTTGTATAGAATGCAGTGGTGGAAGAAGTGCTCAATTTTCTTACTTAAGGAAAACGGATTTAACTACAAATTTCAAAATGTACTTAAAGAGTAAAAAGTAAAAGTATTTCACACAGATTTTGATAAAATGTCATTCATTTGTTGAAGAGTTATTGATTCAAAAAGACAGATTGTGGTTTACAGCCATACAAGTCAATTTCTTATTTCTTCTTAAATTTTTCTTGAAATCAAATGAGAAGTACTTTTTGCTTTTCAGTTCAGTTAAAAAAATGTAGTGGAGTAGAAAGTACAGATACCCACTCTCAAATGTAGTGAAGTAAAACTAAAAAGCATCCAGTACAGATATCTAAAAATTCAACTTGTGTACAGTGCTTTGCTACTTGTACTTCATTATCTTCCACTATGGACAGAACGACAATGTGATACAATGACTTATTGAGAATCTGTCAGACTGCAGCTCGTGATGTGTTCCTGTTTACTTTCCTGTTGTCTAATAGGGCTGAAATGATTTATTTAGGCCTTAGAAGGTCCTTTGCAAGCAACAATCCCATTCCATTATTTATGTATGGGATCTGATAGTTTGTATTTCAATGTTATCTTAAATGCCATGCCCCTGGATGTGTTTAAAATGTGCACTGTAAACTGAATAGATAGCTCACACATTTAATCACAAATGTAATCTGTGCATTTTTGTGGCCTCGCAAAAAAGAAAAATGTCTAAGTCTCAGAAGTTGGGTAAGTTGTAATCCGAAGCAATTTTATAAATAGTGTGAGCAGAGATTTACGCCTTTGTTTTTCAGTGGGATTTTAGAGTCGGCCAGCTCAGTGCGATTTACAGCGGACACAAATGGATTTGATTTATTTATTTTTCCTTGGTAATAACATGACTGGCCAGGCGCTACACATCTCGCATTATCCATCTCAGCTACTAACAATTTATTCAAGATCTAATCCACTTTGTTCAGCGAGCGAGAACTTGAGTATATTGGGTTTACATTCATCAGTGCAGTGCGAAATACCAGAGCACTTTTGTTTTTTCCTCATTGCACAGACTGAGGATGGATGCGGTTGAGGGGAGCATTGATTCCCCTGCAGGGAACCCCTCACTTTTCATTTATTTGCTGTGTTTTAGTGTCATTAATATCTTTGAGAGAACGTGGTTGCGTTTCCATTGACAACAGAGTGATGCGGTGATGCACAGACTCCTGGAGATCACTGCTTTTATACACACCACAATCAATGGGACCATTACTGCTGGGCCGGGCAATCTGACTAGAAATAATGTTGTTGGCAATGGACTGGCCTCTCCAAAATACCTGTGCATTTGTTAATCTAGTTCTGTGCATATTCTACTGTTGTTCTCATTACCAACTGCAGGTAGAAGAATGGAGAAGGAGACAAAGGCACAGAGGATTGAACAGGAGCCAGTGCTTGCCCTCAGACTGTTGTTAATCTTGTAAATTACCATGAGAAATTTAAACTGGTCTGCTCTCCAAAATAAACCGGTGTGGTATACATAAGTAGCAATGGTAGAACAAAAGTGATGAAAATATTTTTAGTAATTCGGTACGAGGTAGACTTTTTGCCCATGGATAAATTGAGATGAGTTTGTCAGTAAGGGGCCAAGTGCATCTTATGCTCGGGGGCAGACGCTTGTTTTACTTGAGGGAATATTAAAGTTGAATCATTTGTTAAATACTAGAAATAACTTATAATGAGAAAGTTAAAGACACTTGAAGTTCAAATTAGCATAAACACAACCTGATTAATTCAATAACTCAATTTTAATAGGATTTTTTGTCTCTAAATGCTACTAAACCACATAACTGTTGTGATGGCATGGGAATCCCATTCATTTAAATGGGGAATTTGAGAAAAGCTTCACTGCTAAATTATGAAGTAGGTTGATTTGTGTGAAATTTTCAGTATTCATTTTTACCAAAAAGTCAACAATGCTCCGATTGTCTGAGAGGTTTTAAAAGTCCTATACCATGCAAAACTGACTCTTGTGAGCTTTAAGCTATAATGTTGTTACCTAATCAACAACATACCTGGAGTTGTGTTTTGGTTCATTTACACATGTTTGAGAAATTATTATTAGTCTGTTCCACTTGGTGATGTCATGAAGTGGCAGTATTCAAGTTAACAGCTATCTTTTACCTTTAATTCAGTAGAGATTGTCAATTCCAGGGCTGAAATTGCCCAAATGATTCTAATGAAGGTGTAATAAAGGTTAGAATTTTAAGTATTTTTAGTTTGAGACAAGGACTCAGCCTAAATATGCAGCGTTTGTCAGTTAAACATGTGTGAATGTAACAAAGCACAACTCCAAGTAGATGAGCAGCCCCATGCAAAATTATACAACCTAAATAACGATGGCGGTGCCCACAGCAACTCCTGGAATAAGAATAAGGTTGATAGGTTCACAACCTATATTACAGTTCAAAAGAGAAGAGAAGACAAGAGAGATTATTTTGTCTCAATATTGAGGAGAAAGAGCGGAGAGGCAAAAAACCCCAGTTACAAACCACCACCCTTTCTGGGGCCCAAACCGTCTTTCACCTCTTTTATTAAAATTAGGGAACCCTAGTTACATACACATCTGAAGGGGGGGGGAGGGGCAAGCAGTGTAAAAACATATGACGAAATTCACAGAGAAATATATTTTGTTTTTGATTTCCACAAGGTCACTCTTTCCCTTCGCACAAAACATCCCATGATGTTTCTGTTTCAGTTTCACAGTGACCTTCTTCCCGTGGGATCCTGCACTTTCAAAAGACATTTTCTGCAAGACTCAAGAACAAACATTAGTGCAGATTACATAGTTTACATAATTGAATATAATGACTAAATAAAGTAGTGAACTGACTATAACTAATAGTAATGACTAAATAAAGAGTGAACATTACATTACAGTACCTTTAAAATGAACAGTGAGATAACATAATATAACTTGAATATATATTTTGAATCCATCAAAGGTGAATAGTGTCATTTTGAAGTCTGCTTACCCTTTGCCACTGTATTAATTATAAGCATGACCCTCACCCACCTTGTACCATGACATGTTCCCCCTTAGTCACGTTTAAGACATTTAACATTGGTGGATGTTACTAAATGTCATGTATTAATTGTAGTTTTTTTCCACTGTGCCCAGTAGCCAGTGTGAAATCCAGTCATCTGTCTGATCAAAGCATCTCATTTCCAATCTAATCTGTCTAACTCTATTAAGGCACTAAACGATGCACTGCCCAGTGGCCTTCACCAGCCCGTGGATAATGGCTTCACAGCAGTTGAATCGTCCCGGTTTGTCCCCAGACGATATGGCCAGCTGAGGCAACATCTGCTCCCCAAACTCAAAGGGTGCCTGTCCCACCTGCACCGACCCACAACGGTGCCTCTAGCGCCATCTGGAGATCTACATCAGCACACGACTGAAGCCCCCCTCTGTGAACACTCGGAGTGCAGTCCTCAATGCACTCATCAGAGCTTTAATGCCAGCTTTCCTTCCTGATGATTTTTACGTGGTTTAAAAAAAAAAGTAGGCAAATGTCTTTAAATACCATTCTCATTATTCACACAGCAGTCGGGAGTGCTTCACGCTCTAATTCATTCAGTTCACGCCTCTGTGACTTAATGATCGTGTCTTTTATGACATCTTTGGTATTTAATTGGGTTCCAGTCTTATCTTGGCCTCGTGGGACCAATGACAGGAGTACATGGCAGTCAGTATAAGGCGGTTCTGTTTTAAGTACTTTATGTGTGATTTTGATGCTTCCTGAATGTCTTTGCCACCTGACCTCAGTCACCATAATCAGAGAAAAACATCGTTATATTTTACCCACACAATGATTCTCATTTACATGGCAACAAAATACAACTGTTTTATCAACTTTATGAGAGGACATGTTTTCTTCTGTCTTTGTTAGCTTCAGCACAAAGGAAGAAATGATTGCATTGTTAGTGTGGAACTCGGGAACAGCAAGCAATTACGAAAAGAATGCTCATCTATAAAGACGCCTGGAATTTTAGATGTTCACAGGCCAGCCAATCTTGTATAACACCCCTTCCTTGAGAACGAGTCCAAGTTTTTCACCCACCTAGCACCCTGCAGAGAAGACTCATTTATTTGAATTGTTTGAATGCAAGATCTTGTTCACTGCCCTCATCATCATAATGCACTGTTACACTGGCTCCACTGACATGTGTGTCAATTTACTGGCCCAAAAAAATTCAAGGTGGGAGGTCTCCACGAGCCTGGACTCTATAAGCTCTGTGAATGTATTGTGGTGGAGATGGCTCACTGCAGCAGAACGTAGCACCACTCCTCACTGGCTCTGGCTTTGTTACAGTTTAATTAGAGAATGTTGATGTCTTAAGTCAGTAAGAGCTTTGTCATTCTCTAAACACGTGTCAGTGTAATGAATTTCACCCTAATACTTCCTAAATCCTTTCTGTAATGCCATCAATTACGTTTCCTAATAGTTTGTCTCTAAATAGCCACTTAATTGACAAATGCATCATGCTCTGACTGTTGCACCTTCTCTTTGGAGACTGTAGCTTGAGAGGCAGACTAGGAATAGCAAATTGACTTATCATTGCAGGGCTATCACACTGATGTAAAATAATAAAAAACAAACAAACAAAAAAAAAAAAAAACATCTGTTACACTCACAGACTGTGTAAGTCTGTATATATAAATGGACATAGCTAACCGGGTAGCTGCCACGTTCCAAATAGGAAGTGAGCAGGGGCGATTTTCTGGCTTGATCGACTCCAATTCACTTTACATTGAAAAACTGTCCCCCCTCTCTCCATAACTGCTGCTATCAGGCTTGTCATTTTGCTCTTAAAATGTTCATATTAACCCGCTCTACATGATCCTGGTATTTTTGCTATTGTGTCTGTAACTCAAGACATTAGCATTAATTAAGATATGGGTAAATGTGACTATGCAGTATCTGCTACTGTAAAGCTATTATTCTAAATATATTTTAAAATGCAACTTGTTGAAAAATATGAGTGATAATAAGTGAATGGCAACATTGCGCTGTGATTGCACGACCAAACAGCTCTGCAGTACTTTTCTGAAAAACAAATTCGTCTCTGTCGCAGACCCACACAAGGAAACCTCGTTTATATGCAGCACATAGAGTTTGGTGGTTAGTAGCCAGCTCTTATTAAGTTTAATGCAGATCACAAAAGGTGCAGCATATTGCGAAAATTGCCAATATTGGATTATAAATTGATGAAAAGGCAGCAGTGTTTGTTATGCCACTGGTGCAGATCAGTATTTTTTTAATAGTGTTTCTATAGTTATGAGTGCAGCACACTTTCTCACTTTTTGACTTTCTGTGTTTGGCATTGTATATTTTTTGCCTTTTTAGCAATCATAAAGAAAAGAAAAACGGCATCAAGATAAACTGAATTAAATAAGCAGGCACGACCACTGGAACACCTATACTATTAAAGGTCCTATATTACTCAGAATTGACTCTTGTGAGCTTTAAACCATGTTAGAATGTTGTTACCTCATCAAAAACTTACCTGGAGTTGTGTTTTGTTTCATTCACATGTGTTTCAGTCATTCTGCATTATTAATCTGTCTACACCTCCAAAGCTCAAAATGCTCTTTTCCACCTTGTGATGTAGTTTTCAAGTTAACAGCTACATTTTACCTTTTGTTCAGCAGAGATTGGCAACTCCAGGACTGAAATAATCCAAATAGTGAAGGTGTATGGAGTTTAAAAACACAGTGGAGCACTTCACACCTGCATTACCACATGACATCACAAGGTGGAACAGTGTTATTTTCTGTTTGAGAGAAGCACTCAGCCTAAATATGCACGTTTGTGTGTAAAACATATGTGAATTAAACAAAACACAACTCCAGGTATGTTTGAGATGAAGAAACAACATTATACCAGATTACAGACAGTGTTTCTGTCAACTAATTAATTATGAAAGGAGAAAAGTGAAAAATAATAGCGTGTTTTTTACATGCTCCCAATAAAATGTTTTTGTAAAAAGCAGGACAAAATGGTGGACTGTTAAGAGCCAACAATGATAACAGACTGGGCTACTTTGTCATTACGTTGGCAAGACTTATTCACCAACCCTTTTGGAGCCAGCGGAGGCTTTCAGTGAGGCCTGAGCTGTTGTTATGGTTTGAGTCCAGCTGAACCCGTGGCCAGGAACAAAGCATTGGTTCTTGATTTGAATCCATGATGGTTGTTGTTAGATTGACAAATTGAGATAGCTTTTTGCAACCTTCCCAACATTTTAGAGCATGTGTCTGCAACAGTGAATAGAAAATCTCAATCTGACAAACCAAATAACCTATAAAACAGTACTACTATTGCAATTTGATGGTTGAATGTGGCCTGTTTTGTAGAACACATATCCTGCAAAACAGTTCATTCTTTTGTTGTGTCATCGGGCAAAACACAGCACATGGCCACCTCGTTATGATTGGCAAAATGGAGGTCAAACTACGAAACCTGGAGAATACATACGCAGACTTTGTTGTGGTGCTATAAAGTGACACAATTAAAATGTCACCAAACACTATGATACTGTCCGTGTGTGAAGAGTGGAGCCATTCCCCCAAGTATGGTGCTCTAATCAGTATTTAACTTCAAACATTTGCTGGGGTGGCTAATTGAGGATGACAGATGAAGGGGGCTCTGGTGCTCACACGGTGTAATTGGAGGGTAATTCTCAGTGATTTGTCTCATCTATGGGACACATCAGTGGTGTGGGGAGGGCAGATAATCAGGTGAACAAATCACAGCAGTCGGTCTCTTTCTACATGTAAATGCCTCGCCAGGAAGAGGAAACAACACTTTAGAAGACACATCTTTTTTCAGTTTGGTTGACTTTTATGTGAAGCACTTTAAGCAGCTGAAGTTGTTTTTAAATGTACTATGTAAATAAACTTGAATTGAATTTTGATCTAAAGATAAATTGGTTTGTCACTGATGGAAAGATTATAGTCAGTAATACCCTGGGGCATGACGTCCAACAAGTTTATATAATTGTGTGTTTACTGAACGTTTTAAACCATCTGTACAACCACGTTATGGTTTGCCAAACAAACTTTTTACTTGGCACAATTATCAAATTGCAAAGGCTGCAATTACTTAGATAATAGAATGTCCTCTGCAAAGGCGACAGTAGTTCAGTTGGTATTTGAATGTTTGTCCACTGATCTGAAAAGTTGGTGGTTTAAATCCCACTCTCGACATAAACATCATTGTTTGAGTGGTCAGATCCACAGACCAACAGGCTGGAGGTGCAATTCCAGCTCCCACAGATGAATGCTGCTGTGTCCTTGTGCAAGACACTCAACCCACCTTGCCCCCAGTGCCTGCGTACACTGGTGTGTGGAGTGGTTCTTTCATGTAAAGCTCTTTGAGTGCCTTGACAATGGAAAAGTACTATATAAAAATGCACAATTTACCAAAGAACAGCAAAAAATCAAATCATAATACAGATTTTTTTTTCTTCCCAAAAGAGCCTTGTAGAACTAAAGAAACACACAACAGTACTTAGTTTATTCAATACAGACTGCCAATGACAACACAGAATCTCAATTTTCACATTAAAACCAATATTTAATCTACAATACCACAGCATTTCAATATTCTAAAGAAGTCAGAACAAAAACGAAATTGTCAGTTTGAGAGACATTGCGCATAGACTAAAACATAGTGCCTGCCAGGTGCTGTATTATAACTGAACATGCCATGTAAGCTACTGACAAAACAATCATCATTTATTTTTGTTTTATTTATTTCCCAGGACAGTCACACCCAGAGGCATTATGTAAACAAACATCTTTTCTGGGTTTGATTTGTAAAGTTGGCAGGAGCCCAGAGTCTGAAGTAGTCACTGTGAATGGGAACACGAGGGAACAACAACAACATGATGAATACATGTTGGCAGAGCTGGTGTGCGCAGATAGAAAGGGACAAAAACGAACTTTTCCTATTGTCAGTCTGGATCCTGGGAATGTCAGAACGCCTTTTGCTATTCAATCAGTAAGCATAAACATAGTGGATGTGATAGGCCTAAAACGCTTCTTATGGTCCCTGTATGTGCTATAGTTTACAGTTGTGGTTTTATGAAATGGCAAAAAGAGAATTGTTTTTTTTATTAGCATTTTTCTTGCATTTTACTAGCAGTGAGACCAGTATCTGCACACAAAGTTTAGTTTTGGGCTGGAGAAATGTTTTATCTGCCACAAAAATAATGTAATGTAAGTTTATTAGAAATTATGTGTATTTATTTTGGGATGAAACTTGTTTTTTAGGTTAGTCACACTTGAAATGCAATTACTTTGATTTGATTCAAGTCAAGCTATTTCCTAAAGTCACTCTAAATCAGAACAAGATTTTGAATATGTTCATCACTGCATTGCTAGATAAAGACTGCAAGATTGTACCATGCTACTTATTCTCACATGCTCCTTTAATGGAAGTCGGAGTTTTGAATGGGCTCAATGGCGAGAGGCAGGGGACTGTGACGTGAGGTTACAGTAGTTAAGGCAGACTTTTATTCTTTTTCATTTCTTTGTGAGGCTCCACTGGAAAAATAACGTGTCATTTTTCACCTTTAGAGAAACATTTGATAAAGAGGCAGGAACAAGAGACTGAGTCAGTGCTGTTAAGTGGATGCTTTTGTCGACCTTTTTTATAATGAATCTGGGGGGAAGGTTAGAAGTGACAGGATCTGCTCAAAACACCAGAACACTGTGACTCTCAAGTGAAATGAAGCGCAATTATGTGTGTTTTTATTTACATTAAATGTGGCCCTGGTCTGTTCATTAAAAAGACATACTGTTGTTGTTCGCGCAAATGGTACAACAATTCAATAATGTGGCATTTTGTTGTAAAATGTTGTTAATTAGCAAGACTTTATTACACTGCTGTTCAAAAGACAGTGACAGGCCATAGATTTTGTTTTGTTTATAATGTGCTATGTGCTCTTTTAACTAAGTCAAAGGTTTGAAAAAAAAAATCTGCTAAATTATAATTATTACTAACAATACTAACATCAACCTTGCACATCAGATATATGGTAGAATGCCCACTAGAAGGCCACAAAGTTGCACTGTCACACCTATAAAGCACAAATATGTCATGTACAACAGCCAGTGCACATTTACTCCCGAACCCAGTGTTTCAGATGGAATGACTTTGTCCCTCTCTGGTGTGACTGACTGCTGCAATATCCTCACTTGTCCCTATTAAACTGTCGGCTCTTTTCTGACATGTAGGCCTACATTTTACAAAGCAGCAACGAAAATGACACACCAGGCATCTTATTGTTTAAAATACACACTGCCTGGCCAAAAAAAAAGGTCACACACTCTAATATTTTGTTGGACCACCTTTAGCTTTGATTAAATCTGCATTCGCTGTGGCATTGTTTCGATAAGCTTCTGCAATGTCACAAGATTTATTTCCATCCAGTGTTGTATTACTTTTTCACCAAGATCTTGCATTGATGATGGTAGAGTCTGACCGCTGCACAAAGCCTTCTCCAGCACATCCCAAAGATTCTCAATGGGGTTAAGGTCTGGACTCTGTGGTGGCCAATCCATGTGTGAAAATGATGTCTCATGCTCCCTGAACCACTCTTTCAATCTTGGAATATGCCCCGTGCCATCAGGGAAGAAAAAATCTATTGGTGGAATAACCTGGTCATTCAGTATATTCAGGTGTCAGCTGACCTCATTCTTTGAGCACAGGCTGTTGCTGAACCTAGACCTGACCAACTGCAGCAACCCCAGATCATAGCACTGCACTTATCCAGGTGGCAACTCTTTTTTTGGCACACATTATAGCATTTAAAGTGGCTGTGCCTATCTTTTTACATGTAGCAAAATTTGTGTTGCCCTTACACAGATATATTGTAAAAGCTCTTGGGATCAAAATAAAGCTACTGTGTGCTATTTGCATATAAATAAAAAAATTTTAGTCTGAGAAACAGGAAGCGTGCTGTTGGCATGCTAGTTGTTTTTAGCTTTACCATAATGGCAAAACACTCTGGTCTCTGAAAGTTTTAAAATGAGCTTTTAAGTCTTCTCAGTGGATGTGGAAAGTGTGAAATAACTTTGGGCAACTGCAAACACACAGTTTAACACAGGAAAAATCAGGTACAGTACCTTTAGTCTTAGTTTTTTTTCTTTTTTCTTTTTCTTAGTTTTACCTAAAACACAAGTTCCAATAGTGTTTGAATGTTGTTGCTAGTGGCAAACACAGTCTCTCAAAGTGTGGATCTATTTGTCTATTATTTGTTTTTATGATTTGCATGTTTCCCTCCACTCCCCCCCAAGAGGATGATTTGGAGAGCTGCCTTCGGGCCAGAGCACAGAGACACAGAGACGAGAGGAGGAGGAGTCCTTGGGCACAGATAAGAGCCCAACTGTCGGCAAGGCAAATTTCATTGTGGCTTCTTGTGTATCGGCATGCCCCACAGATTTGAGTGCTTGTGAAGGCAATGCTTTATCTGCTGCGAACAGTCAGAGGGAGGATCAGAAATGGCAGCAGTGGCACATCCATGCGGCACAAGGCACTAGGTTAGCCAGCAGACATTTGTAGTCAAAACATGGACTTATTGCCAGGCTACACATTGTAATTTTTATGAGAAGCAATTGGAAAGAGCAAACAGTCTCCATATGACATGATCATTAGAAATGGACTTGTATTATCTATCTATAACGTGCAATAACTAAATTAAGGTCAAATTTACTTACAAACTTTTTTTTTTATGTATATAATTGTATACAATAATTTAAACTTACAGTAGATACAGACATATTATGGATTGTATCTGCTAGTGTTGTAGTTCTTTAGATATTTAGTTGAATCTTAGTCCCTGTGGGCGCTGCCATTGTCATACGGGTTGTATTATTTCGCATGGGCCTGCTGATCTTGACAGCAGGTACATTCTATAGGGACTACAGAGCCGTTTAAAGCCTCGAGAGAATCAGGGCAGTATTGACTTGTTGGTTACATGAACACTGAAATATATTCTTATGAGTAGGGTTGCCTCTCCACAGATCAGACTTTTCCTCCTTAGAGATAGTTAAGGCAAAGCATTAACATATTCAGCAGGTTGGGGATCCACTACCCAAAAAGGTTATAGTCCACCTTTAAAGCACTTCATCCTCACATCTCTAATAGAATACCAAAACAAGTTGTATCTCACAGTGACTCGGAATCAAAATATTAAGAACATTATAAATTACTCAGATATTAATGAAAGTCTGAAATCACTTTGACTATCAGCTCCTGACCAGAAAACAAAGTGCTGCAATCGGCGCGTTCTAATTTTTACACAAATCAACCTATTTTATACCAGATTTTAGTGGCAAAACTTCTCCAAATTCTCCATTGAAATGAACAAAGAAAGTGCATTTTAGTAGCATTTAGAGGCAAAAGTGGGCGAGGCAGAATAAGCCCTAGTATCTACATGTTATGGAGAGTAACAGTGTCATCTTTGTTGCATTTCATTACTCGTCTTTCCAACAATACAGCGATAAAGACACAACTTACACCAGATTCAAACCTGGATCATGCTATGGGTGGATGGTTTTATTTGTAGCCAAAAATCAGCAAACAAAACAAAAGTGAGTAAACTTGTAAAAGAAGAAAACAAAAAATGAGTTTAGTTCTTGACATGAAAACCACAAAGTCAAGTTCAACTGTTAAATGTATCAAAAATCTCTGCGGTGTGGTCATTTTAGGGTGACCCTGCAGTCATTATAGAAGAAAATAAAACCACACCACGGAGCCAGAGGGCCCTTCTCTGTCAGTCACACTGCAGTGTTTTAATTAAGAGTGAGGAGAAGCATGGAGTCTAACTGTAGTAATGTATAGTCACAAATAAGGATTTACATGCGGGCCAGAGAATCAATCCTGTAAACCTGCTGGCATTCACGTTCCTCTGCTCCTGTCAAGATCAGCTGCAGGCTACATAGGCAAAGGCAAGTGTTTACAGTGAGTTCGTCCAAGCAGATGAGTCATCAATTTCAGCTGAAGCGCTAATTAAATGCTGTTTAACCACTAGCACTGTCCTAGCAGCTCAGTACATCTTTAATTAATTGTATTGAAAGAATGCAAAATGACAGAACACCACAGGGTAAACCCATTCAAATGTTAACACACAACATTGCAGAAACTATTAAAGGTAGAGAATAAACAAAATAAGCTAACATTGTAGATTTACATGTTAGACAAGTGGGACATGTTATTAGCTAAGAGTGAATCTCCAAAAAATATTGCCATTAGATTTTTCAATATATCTCTCAGGTCTATTATATAATCTCTTCAGTACACTTATGTATGTGTATTTGTATTGAACTTGAAAAGTACTAAACTGTGAGCTGAATGCAAACTGCCTCTCTATGTGATCTTTAAGTTCAAGATCCAATATAGCCTTCACTCATCCGTCCTTACTGAATTCAACCAAAAGACGTTTGTCTCTAATCTCATGTTTTATAAAATAACCAATCTGCGGGTAAAGTGTAACCTCACAGATTTATGAAAAGGCGCATAGACTAACATAACATGAATTTGACACCTAGACCTTTTGACTGGTTTTAGTTGAATTCTACTAATGTACCAGACATTTATTGGATTCTTGTGTCTCTTTGTCTTCCGAGAGGTCCCAGAGGTTGTTCTGTAATCCCTCCGTCATTTCAATGCGTCACCATTGATCCACTCTCTCTCAGGAACAAAATATCCCCCTGGTCGCTATGCTTCTTTCGGTTTTTTTCTCCACTTTGATTTTGAATTCTGTTTTTACAGAAATAAACAAGAGAAAACAAAACCCTAACCTAAATTATTACAAAATCTAAATAGACTGACAATCCGTTAAATGTACAGATCGATCATTATCTGAGTACAATTTAATGGTATTTTGGCCTGGGGAGAAGGGACAGAGATGCGTGCAGATTTTGCAATATGCTGATTTGACTGGACAATATCGCTACTGTCAAACCCACTGGGTTCAGAAATACTATCTTATTTGTACAGCATATAGTTGATCCTAAATCTACAGGCACAAAAAGTCTCTCAGAGACAGTAGCTGTCTACTGACCCATACACAGACCTGTGGTCATTAATTAGTGTCCAGCCCCGTCTTCCTGTTGGCAAAGCGCTGTGTACACAGAGTCCAACTATCTTTATTGTCCAATCAGAGCTGGCCTTTATCCAGCCTTAGAGGACACTGAGAGAGCCTTATCTCATTCCCCCACTCATAACTTTGTCTTGAAGTGCAGTTTTAAAGGAAACATCACGATTAACCTTTCTGATAATAGATGTTGAGTTTTGTCAAAATCTTCAAAGATTTTTACAATAGAAAACTTAAAGCCCACCTTTGCTGAGGGAATGGTATGTTTTTGTAATGTAGCTTGGTCATTGTGCTATTGTTAGAGACAGGTACACAGTGTATGTTATGTAATATAATAGTTTGATGAAGTGAATGCAAATGAAGGTCCTGGATTAATTCAACAGTTAATTGGACAAACAAACTGTGGGAATGAAATTTCTTTAAATACAAAATAAACTGCAAAGTGGACATATTTTAATGATTCTGGACTCATATGAAGATAAATCTCTATAAATATATTTGTCAATGTCAGCCAAATAAAAACTAAAATCTGAAAAATACAAATAAATGAGTACACTAAGGCAGTTGCTGACATTTCACTGGGAGCTTTTCAGAGAACTCAATGTCCCCATGTTAACAAATGGACCTTTCATTTTTGTAAATAATTCCGTTTATTCAGAGCATTAAACTGAACATCTTGTACATGCTTTAAACTGTGGCATTTGGTTGTTCATTAGCAACAAACACTGTTTTTTCTTTATTGAGCACTGCAGTCCTCTGTGTTTAGCAGGAGGCACAGTGTTTACAGTGGAGCATGGTGCTGCAGAGAACCCTGCATTACCATTGATTGGGAAGTTAATGAGTGTTCTCTGCTCACTGGAGGTTAAGTGGATCACTCCCGGTCTCCCACTACATCTTATTCAGACTTCTATATTGCTCTGACACTGTCTCCTGAATGCACTCTTATGGCCTGCTAGGTCATAGAATGCCAATTCACTGTTTGCATGTTTTATTATCTTTCTCTACACAGGTACAAACCAATTATCCACCATAACCACCTTCTTTATGTGCGTTATTGTGTTTTATGATTATGTCATCATGGTTACAGATGAAAAGTGGGAAGTGTGTTGGTTGAGACCACCTGGGCACCCTCATCTAACCACATTCATCACCTGTTGCCTATTCTCTGCTCCTTCCTTGGATTGATAGTGACTACTGCAGAACATCCCACTAGAGATAAATGGCCCACTCTTTGTGGAATCATTGCAATTTTGTCATCATTACGTCAGTGTCAATTCTTACTAAAACACATTTGCCTGTTTTAACAAGTGAATGAGAATAATAATATTTTGCTATTCCCCCCACCTGTGAATATTATTTATTATTTGCCTGACAACTAATCTATACCTTTACATCTCTGCATTACATACTGATACTGTCCTCAGATCACCCCTAGAGCCTGTCTACCTTGTTATTTTTCAGCCTGACATGTGCTCTGAACAAGGGCAGCTTTAAATTAACTGAACAAATTGCTTTAAGTTGCAGTTGACATGGCATTTTGCTGCGCTCTTTAGAAATCTACTGTATATACTATTGTTGGTGTGAAGTGTGCCACCATCACTGCCCACTCAGGCTTTCAGGTAAACAGCAGAAGTGACCCCTGCATTTTCCCAGACGATCCCTTTCTGTGATTGTACATAAATAAACCCTGACACTTTTACTGTATGTGTGTGACTCTCATTTTCACTCTGTCACTTGCTTTTTCCATCTTTATTCTGAAATAGTATCACGCTCTCAAGACCTCCATGTGAAGGCCAAAGTAGTGAAACCAGAAAAGGGTTTTCCTTCCTATTTGAGCAAGGAGTAAATAGACTAGGTGACTTCCATATTGACAAAAAGTCTATTGCTTATTGGCCTCACACTTATTGTAATGTATAAAATATTGTAAATGTTTAAGGGAATTGGGTACAAATACATCACATATGCATAGCTGCTGTCAACTTGATTATATTTCTGCCTTTTTTCTATTATTGTCACAGATTGCTATAACTTGTGGTATCAGTGTATACTATGAAAGGCATTAGATCAATGTCAAGCCTTGAACAGTGAACTGTAACAGGGCTGTCCAAAGTTTTTCCTCAAGAAAGCCAAAGTGAAATGTAAAGCACTGTAAATGTAAATTAATCTTAAACATAATTACTTTGATAGACTAATTCTTAGGATGCAGCAGAATCATTCACCTCAAGAGTATAACTTTAAGTAACATATACAAAAACAAAAATGAAATTCATTCTGCTTTTTATGTGTAAACTCCAATGTGTGTCTCAACCTGACAATGCATTTCAAAATTAGCATGCATTTATATCAATATAATGACATCATGTTTAGAGTCAATGAGCTCTGGAGCCGGAGGAGCAACCAGCTGTGCCTCATCGTCATAGCAATAACATCCTCATGCAAACTGATGTGGAGGAAAATGGGGTTGATGCCCTGAGAAGAGTCCCAGTATATTCCTGTGTAGTGCAATTACATGGAACATTTGTATTCATGTTCATTCACTGCATCTCATTCATCTGAGGTGGGTTACATATTAGCATACATTTTCTGTGGCTTTTAAGGGCCAATCACGGCCCAATGACTAGGGTTGTGTTTCTTATTTATATTTAATTTGTGTTAGGGAAAGTTATCCCTTAAGTTATTGTCTCTAAAAAGCATACAGTTTGTTTGAACCAGCTTATTGAATGGCCAATTATTGTGCTGCAGAAAGCACTGCTGGCTCGTTTCTGTCCCCTAGTGGTTTAGATGCTGTTACTGTACCTTAGAGGTGTTCTGTATTCACTGTTACATAGATGTAAACTGAAAACATGTGCTCTTATCTTTTTCTCACAAACAACAGTCTCTTAGGCATACTCAAAAACAACACTTAAAAGCCAATTATTTCTTTGCTATGTGTCTGTGAGAAGACAATTGAGAATTGTACAGTTATGCACCTCAAGGGAAATCAAAAAGACATCTTTGAATGTGAATAATTGAGCTCTAGCCTCTAGATCAGACTTCTTCAAAGTAGAATTGTAATTATCTCACATACGTTTTGCAATGATTGATTCTAATTCCTTCCTTATCAAATGCAACATCAATGAATATTTGCAATGACCATGTAAATATATTATCATAGCCAAACTTCCTTGCCAAAGCCTGATCTCATCAGTGGGGCGCCAGTGGCAAGAACTGTCGTTGTGTCCATAGGCAAGACTCTTCACCCACATTGCCTATGAATGGGATGTGTGCGTGAGTGTTGGTCAGAGGGGCTGATGACATAGATTGCAAGCTCGCTTCTGTCAGTCTATCCCAGGGCAGCTGTGGTTACAATGGAATGAATAATGCACAAAAATGTAAAGCGTCTGGAAAAGCGCTATGTAAGACTAATGCATTGTGCTATTATTATCATGTTGTGAATGTACAAAGGCATATTGCTCCATGGTTTTTCGTACATTATTGAAAAAATTTACTTTTGAAAACACTTCTCGTCAAACTTAAATCCAAATAGGTGTAGTGCACCTGATCAAGTCTGACTACTGCAAATGTATTTTAACCAATGCTGCCACCTAGTGTAGAATACATTCAAGCACACACTAGTGTGTATTACTATGTAGCCTATGTTAAATCCACTGTTTTTAGTTTAAGTATTTAATGCATAACATGTTGTCGAAGGTTCTGTCACATTTTATAGACAACTGTTCATTTTGCTTTTTTACATTTTACACCACTTACAACGTGATCACTATAATACTCTTCAGTATTATCTCTGAAATGTTTCAAACAGGCTCAGGTCTACAGGGGTGCAAAAGGGTGCATAGCAACCTTATTTTAAAACACTTGCACACTTATTTTAGCCAGGTTAAATAATGACACGTAATGGAGGATTATGGTCTTTGCACCCTTCTGAAACTCATATGCACTATCAGTCAGTTTGGTCGAGACCCACCACTGTGTCAAAGGCTTAAATTTAAAGTGATGAGGAAACGGTAGAAGGGCCATTCCATCTACAAAGTGAAGCTTACCTACAGAGGTTATAGTTGTGATCTACTCAAGTAAACTCAAGTAAACTTAAGTAAAGTAAAAGTACACCCCCCCCCCCCCAAAACAAAACAAAACAAAAACAAAACAAAAAACAGAAAAACAAAACAAAAACAAACAAACAAAAACACACACACACACACCCCCCCACACACACACACACCCCCACACACACACACACAAAATAACCCTTACGTCTACTGACTGTTGTTATCTTCTGTTTGTTATCAACAGAAGATTACATCAACAGGCTACACCTGCCAAACACACCCATTCATTTGCATCAGAAAAATACTTTTGGAAGTCATGCACTAATTAGAGACTGTAGTCTGAAAATGACACTCCCAGTATTATCAAACGGGTGTTGTTTAACTCTACCAATGTAACCGTGAAATGTCCATTGGCCTCTTTTGTTAAAGACATTTCAAACCACTGATACCTTTATGTAGAGTATGGGAATCACAAGGTTCCTGGCTATTTGATGCAATGTATGTTACGATATGGTGATGTAATAATTTATATATTGTTATTGTATTTTTTTTTTTATTATTATTGTTTTACTATTATTATTATAATTATTTTGAACAACCCTATTTTATATGCACCAACATACAAAACGGCTATTACTGGGTTTATAAACCTGAATCGGAACTTAAAATCGTAAAATCACCTCTTTTTTACGTGCCTCTGAGTGTCAAGCCTAGAATAAGTCAACTCGCGACCGTCAAAATTTGCAAGCCCAACACTACTTCCACCAAGCCCCATCCACGGACCATCGCTACACTCACAAAGCCCCGCCCACTCGCTACGCTATTTGCCCAGCTGTCCAATCACACGCAGGTTTCAAAGATTGACGGGCCAGTCGGACGGTTGAATTTGGTTTCCATGTGGTTTCCAGGAAGCAAAGTCTGGCAAAGCCTACCCTCCTCCCACATGTGAGCCCCATCGAAAGCACCACGCGCAGCAGGCGGAGAGAGAACCGGTCTGGAAGGCAACGTCATTCCTCGGACCACCGACTCATCGTAGCAGAGCGGAGTGGAGCGGCGTTGTCCGAGGCAGGTACGGGGAGATTTTTACGTATTCCGATGTGCAGCGATCGTCGACCTAGCAGAGGGTATTGTCTGTGGGTTTTCCGGGGTAGTTTGGGTGAAACTAGGTCGTATTAGATAAGAACAGGGTGGACGCTAGGGCCTTGCAGACAGTAGGCCCGCTTGTCTCCCCGCGCTGTGTTGATCACGGCTGCCCAGAGTGGTCTTTTCCTCACGGTCGGTGGAACAGCCTGTTCCGTTCAGGTGCCTTATATCAGACACCTTTCCACGAGCTGGGGGAGGTATTATTTACGATCAGCTATGCAGTTTCGCTTGTCATTCGATTTGAATCTGACCACCAATCTTGCTTTTCATTGTTAACCAATTCTACTTTCACATTTTATATCCTTTTAGGTGCTGAAGCTGTTATAGCGGAAAGATGGCGGACGACCCTAGCGCAGCGGACAGAAACGTGGAGATATGGAAAATCAAGAAGCTGATCAAAAGTTTGGAAGCGGCCCGCGGGTGAGTAATCTATCAGTAGATACTACATGCCATCTACTTATCTAGTGGAGTGGAGTTTTTTGCGACTATGTGTAATGTGTATCACGGGAACAGCTGGAGGTTGGATAAGCGGGCCGTTTTGGGAGTGGTAGCTTCCACGGCTAAGCTAAGTTAGCTTCGCTTGCTATTCCCGGTTGTCAGCCTTTGTCGCAATTACTCGCGTTTCTGTGACTGAACCCCCCTTAATGCGGTGTAATATACATGTACTCGCACATTATTCCCCATTATGGGCACTGTCTTGTAGAGTATTCATATTTGTAAGAGGATTGTCATATGCGTGGCTAATGAGACAGGCTAATAGACGTCATCGCTGGTGAGAGGCCGCCATGGGTGTCTTTATCAAAAGAGCACGTTGGAGCTTACAGAAGGCCGGCTGCCTAGTATAGTTCGTTTGGCTACCATTCATTCAACATCTAACTGCTCAATGAACACATCCCCAATGCTATAGCGTAGCAATGTCTGGATCATTGTGGTTTGATTAGACTTGGCCACCGGTTTAAACCTTAATAACCCATTACTTACTGGTTAAGACACTTGCTAATCGATTTTTAAAATATGCTGTTTTATTTTGGGAGCTGTCATTCATGGCTTTATGCGTCATAATGCCGTCAGGTTTTGCAGAGACTTTGCTGTCCTTTGCTTGACCGTCTGTCATGTTACATTCTCGTCATTCACCCTGTAATCAACTAGATACTTTGTGAAATCCTGGTCAATGTGATTAATTTAATAATATGTATTGCCACACTAAATATAAGGCGGTATGGCAAGTGCACATGTGCTCAGTTTTTCCACTTCAAGGACAGATTGTGTGCCAAAAGTCCAGCTCGTTTGGCCTTCCTTTAGTCAAGGTGATATTTTTCCCATGGCCACTAGCATTGGAGTTTGATCAAATGCATGTTTGTAACATTGTTATTACATTGCTTACTTAAAATACTGTTCTTTTTGGCCATGTAATAATTTTTTCTTTGTGTATTCCCCAATCTTGATATCCCTTATAGCAATGGCACCAGTATGATCTCATTGATCATTCCTCCAAAGGACCAGATATCCAGAGTAGCCAAGATGTTGGCTGATGAATTTGGCACTGCATCGAACATCAAAAGCAGAGTCAACCGACTCTCTGTTCTTGGGGCCATCACATCTGTACAGCAAAGACTAAAACTGTACAACAAGGGTATGGTTATTACAAAACTCTAAAATATTTTTGGTATTGGTTATGAAATTGAAGACTTCGTTTGACTACACTCCCTGTAGGTTATTTTTCATTGTGTCTTGGCAAATATTTTTTTATTCATGCATTTTTTAATTTTTTTTTTTTACAGTGCCACCAAATGGTTTGGTTGTGTACTGTGGCACCATTGTCACAGATGAAGGAAAAGAGAAGAAAGTTAATATTGACTTTGAACCTTTTAAGCCAATCAACACTTCCTTGTACCTCTGTGACAACAAATTTCATACGGAGGTAGTAGGGGTCTTTGATTAATGTTTGGTTTGTTTAAATGTATGTTCTATACTTAAGTTGTCCTTACTAACAACACAGGCATTGACAGCTCTCCTCTCAGATGACAGCAAGTTTGGCTTCATTGTGATTGATGGCAGTGGTGCACTATTTGGTACACTACAGGGGAATACCAGAGAGGTACTGCACAAGTTCACAGTAGACCTTCCAAAGAAGCATGGTAAGTAAGGCTCTTGTAGGTGGTGTGCTTATACTCTTGCTATGGTAATTATGAACTTTTTATGTGATAATTCAGGTAGAGGAGGACAGTCTGCTCTTCGTTTTGCTCGTCTGAGAATGGAAAAGAGACACAACTACGTGAGGAAAGTGGCTGAAACGGCAGTGCAGCTCTTTGTTTCCAATGACAAAGTTAACGTGGCGGGAATGGTCCTGGCTGGATCTGCTGACTTCAAAACTGAACTCAGCCAGTCTGACATGTTTGATCCAGTAAGCCTACTTTTCTCTATAAATTAACTTTCCTTAATGCTACACAGACTGATTAAATTAACACTGTACTAATCTTTGTTTCAATAGAGGTTACAAGCTAAGGTATTGAAGCTAGTGGATATTTCTTATGGAGGAGAGAATGGATTTAACCAGGCTATAGAGCTATCAGCAGAAGTCCTCTCAAATGTTAAGTTCATCCAGGAGAAGAAACTTATAGGTGGGTTATGGTTATCCAGGTCAATTGGACATTTGCTAAAAAAGTCTAAGTCTTTTCTTTTCTTTGACTCAGGGCGATACTTTGATGAAATCAGTCAGGACACAGGAAAATACTGTTTTGGGGTGGAGGACACACTCAAAGCCTTGGAAATGGGAGCAGTGGAGATCCTTATAGTCTATGAGAACTTGGACACCATGCGCTACATTCTACGTGTGCATGGGACTGAAAGCAATGGAGTAGAAAATGGTAAACATGCAAAATTAATCATACTAGAAACTTGCTATGAGTATCGTGTCACTCACAAAATAATATGTTTTTTTAGATGAGAAGACTTTGTACTTAACGCCAGAGCAAGAAAAAGACAAATCTCACTTCACAGACAAAGAGGTTAGTATTGCACAAATGAAGCATTGCCTTGATTTGACATGAGTTTTAAATTCTCGGCTTACTCTTTTGAAGACGGGGCAGGAACATGAGCTTATTGAGAGCATGCCATTGTTGGAGTGGTTTGCCAACAATTACAAGAAATTTGGAGCCACCTTGGAGATTGTCACAGACAAGAGTCAAGAGGGTTCCCAGTTTGTCAAGGGCTTTGGAGGCATTGGGGGTGAGTTATTACTACAGCTTTAATAACTTTGGTAGAGCTCAAAAGTCCCATCCTCTTTTCCAGTTCCGGTTATAAATTTCTAATCATCTGTCTGGTAACTGTTAATATAGTAATAAATCCCTAAGTGCTAAAGTGTGAAAACAAATAATAAACAACATATTACAATTTTAAGACCTATTATTTTTGTTCCAATGTGCACTATAACTTTTGTAATGGAAGAATCTGCCACTTGCTCATTTCCCTAGAGATGTTTCTTTATGTCCTACAATATCCATGTAGAATTTATGAAATTACAAATGTTTTTGCCAAAAATACCTTGAAAAACATGCAGTATTACAGTGAGTAGAGTAGTCTCTCCACAGAGCTAACATGTAACTTAGCCTAGTGTCCCCTGCCTGACTCATGGATGTAATGCCGTACAGTGCATCATTCTAGACAAAGCAATGTTACATATGTTAAGTCATATAAATACAATTTTTGGATTCAATATAACTGCCGTATTGACATTAATTGTTCTTCCTCGTTGATTTTACTTTGGAATCTTAGCAGACCTTAAGATGGGTGGGACTGAGCTATATTGCGCACACAGACACAAAGTATGTTAAGTTAATCTAACTTTTTATTAAACATCGTCACCAGTTCTGTTCTGTTCTCCAGGTATCTTACGGTACAGAGTGGATTTCCAGGGCATGGAGTACCAAGGAGACGATGACGAGTTCTTTGATTTGGATGACTACTAGGTAGTCGGTGACTGATATTGGGAGAAAAACACGAAATGGAATTAATGAAGAATTAAGGAGAGGCCTCTCGTGCAGCAATTGAGAGGTGCAACAGCATTGACCTGACTGTATACAGTACAATATGAGACCCATTTTCCAAATTTTCTGTTGCGTATGATGTGAACACAAATCTAGTGTACACATTGCAGAATACATCACACAGGCTGAAGAGGAGTGTAATTTCCAGTGAGGGAGAAGGCTCTTCCTGAATAAATCCCTGCCTTAGAGTGCTGGTTCCTTCCCCAGTTGGATTGGACTTGACTCATTTTCTTATTTTTTTTTCCTGCTCCCCTCCATTTTGAATGAACACAACAGCAAGTTCCCAGATTCGCCGCTGCCCTTTTCCTGGTCTAAAGATGAACTTTGGACTTTACAAAAGTATATTTTCCTCCATTGCCTCATAATGTCCTTCCTCTTCTCTTCTATGCTTTCTCTCTATATTTTGCATTTCATTTTTTTACTGGTAACTGCTGCTGTTGTATTTTATGAGAGTGGGGGATTTTTTTTACCTGGGTTTCTGTAGAGAAAGGGGGACAAAGTATTAAATTTAAACTGCTGAAAACCATTGCTACCTCTTCATCTGCTGTGGTCTGTTTGCTCATTGGGTTGACCCTTGCTTCTTAAATCCTTTATAGTGAGCAAAGTGAGGAAGAGTTCTTGGATTAATTACACTTGTACAGTGAGTGACTTGATGCATAGTCCATGGTACTAGTCAAACATCTCATTTCATATGTTCTGAAGCCCACAACAGGAAAAAATGTAATGTACACGTATATAGTTTTTAATTAGAGGCATGTTCACACATCTGGACATAGATGGAGATGTCTGTTTTCAAGAAACTTGAACATCGCTAATCTTTTGCATTGTGTATGTTTTATTATGCCGATTGTAAATGTAAACCATGTCCCTTGATGTACAATGTGAAGTGACTCCAAATGACCACTAGAAAACTCACGGCAAGGTAGTTTAAGGACAGTACAGCTGCCATGGTTCATTAAATTAATGAGCTATACCCTGGCATATGCAAATGACCTATAGCGTGAAATAGTTCATGATATAGCTTTGCGGGTGATTGATTTTGCCTTAGTGAGTTCTTCTTAGGGATAGCAACAGCATCTTCATCCATTTGCCCTTTTGTTTGGGGGAGTCACCGGGGAAGCCTTGGTAGCACGGTAAGCCAATCAATAACGAGCAAAGCTATGAAACCACTCCTCTTTTGATAAAACCTACCCAATCAGCGCCACTTGCAGTTTCATGGGCGTTCCCATCCCCCACCCACCCTTTTGACACTGCCCTACCAAAGCTGTATGCTTGAACGGAGTGAATGACGTCTCTGCATTTGCGGGCCGCCGACGCAGGGCTGGGTTTCCATTTTCAGAGCGAGTTTCGGGGGGGATCGTCAACATGGAGCCGGAGATGGAGGACAAAACGCTAGAACTAATGGTAAGTTCAGTTTTAATATGACAACGTAAACCAAAGAAGTGTTGGTTTTCCTGTCGATATTGGATAAAAACGCTGAGGCTGAAACCGATGGCAGGAGCGGGCTGGAGAGGCGGAGGAGAAAGGAGGGGGACCAGAAATCAGAGAGAGGGCCTGAAATTATCAATACATTTTAGCCAAAGAGGTTACTTGTATAAATGTCAATAGTAAACAGTGCTTGTATAAGGTACTTATTATGGCAATACCTGTATTACAATGCGGTTTTATTTACAAAGAGGCCAATTAAATGGCTGGTGTTGGTCGTCGGACGAAGTCGAACCTGGATTCTCGAGGAGCGTTCACTGCGGTGACGCTGCGCCACTTGAGCAGGGCCCTGCCTGCTACCTAGCCTACAGCTAACACCGAGTAGATTGAAAAGTATCCCGTAAATGTCCGCCTATATTAGCTTTTTTCATTATTCCATCTTGCGACACTGAGTGACGGATAGTCAAACAAGGGCAGTATTTTTTTCAGCTAGTAATTGATGTTTAATCATGTCAGCCTGTTTATATTTTGGAACTGCGTAGAAGGAAGTATGTTGCTTTTTTCATTCACGAGTAGCAATGTAGCAATTAGCCTAATAGCTAACTTGCTAAATGCTACGTGTGTTCGGGTGCCATTCGAACGTAATCTGGGCTGATTTTAGTACAGAAAACATGTCTAGATTTGACCTATTAATATTTTGTAATTTATTTTTGATTACTTATATATCCTAACAAGTTAAAAAAGTTTGCTAGCCGACTAGCCCGATGCTAACGGTAGCCTCTTTATCAGTAAAATCAAAAGACTCAAAGTGGTCGTGCGACTCATATAATACCACGAATTGGTTTCATATTGTGTAGAATTATTGTGTCTTTCATAATATCACAATATATTTCGCGGAAAGCATGCCCATAGTTTCTAGTAAAGAGCACCATACTCTTTACTAGCAATAGTTCACATTACCATTATATTTTTCGAGGTAGATATAATATAGCTTTTTATATTTATCTTTTGAACATAATAATTCAAATATATTGTTAAACGCCTGCTATACATTAAAGTTGAAACTATAAAAGCACACAAGCTAAAACTATAGACTAGCCTATGTAATATATAGGCTATATATAATAGTTGCATATGAATTACAGAAACAAATGCAATACACAAACGAAAAGTGGTGTTTTTTTTTTTCTCATCCAGCTGTTGTTCAATAAAGTAATTGTGGATGGCCGAACAGAAGATGTAGTATATTTGTACAGAATCATATCTAAATTGCAGATGCATGCATTGCCCCCTTAATTCATGTCTAATAATGCTTCTGTGTGTATGTATATCAGTCAGTCTTTGTTGTGTGGGTGAGTGTTTTTTGCACTCACTGCCAATGTGTGTGTAGCTCTAATACTGGTTTTTCCCTCACTATTTCTCCCACCTCCTCCCTTGTTCCTCTTTACTCACCTACAACAATTACCAACCTGACATTGTTTTTTTTACATAATTTCTTTACTACAATCTCTTGACTTCTCTACCTGTCTTTGTCTTCCTCACCACTTCACCAATCTGTCCATTCACCGATTCACCTCCTTTGGTTTGCTGTCCCTGACCCTCCATCACTCCTTCATGCCCACCTCGCCCTCCTCCTCCCGTCTCCCTACCCCTCTCTCTTTCACACAGTGCTCTGTGCCTCGCTCTCTCTGGCTGGGCTGCTCCTCGGTGGCTGAGAGTTTGTGTGCACTCAGGTGCCTGCAGAGCATCCCCTCCACCCGGGCTCACAACCAGGTTCTGCCTCTCTCCTCTTTAATTCTGCTGACCCCTTCCCTCCCCCTCTCTCCTGATCATTGCCCCACCCTTCACTGTGCCACTCACACCAAATTCCTCATGCCACCCTGGTGCAGACTGTGCACTCTGTCTAAGCACTATCACCCTTTTACTGTTCTTTCTGCCCCACCGAAAGTCCAGATTCATTAAGTTCTTCTATGCTGTTTACCCTACCATTTAAATAGTAATCACACCGATACTCGCCTGAACACCAGCTTATTAAAGAATTTTGTAATGAGTCAGTGCATAAGTGGTGTAAACAACAACAGGAGAAATTCTGGAGGTGTTAGGGTGGAGGTGGGGGGCATGAAGCTCTGAGATCACATGCTTGTCTGCCTGGCTACATCCTCAACATCTTTCTCCTCTTCCTTCTTTTCTGCTCTGCATGGCCATCAACATCAGCAATATCATTATTGTTTGTGTCCTGTTTGCCCCTCTTCCAATTTAACTATCAGTTATTGTTTTATTTAGTTTATGATAGCGCTTCATTCAGCTAATTTTCTAAATATTATAACAATATTCAATTGTCAAATCACTCTTGGGTGTAAGGATTTAATTTGTAAGTTAAGTGCACCACACAACTCAAAATGTTCCCTCAGTTTTCTGTTTAGATCTTGTTAAGTCACTGTCTAATTTATATTCATTTTATTGCTTACAATGACAAAGAAGCAGGCTGTTTTCTTTTGTTGCAGGCCCCAGTTTTCACTCATATGTGTACACCTGTGTTTGTACATGCACGTCTCAGAAATCATGAGAACTACCTTTCTTTGGCTGTGTTTTGGCACATGTGTGTCGAACTGCTCTGACCCTTTCTGTGCCTACAATAGACATGATTAAAAACTACATTCCTCACAAGGATATATTTTGTTTTTGTTATTTCAGACAACATCAGGTATGGAGTCCCAAAGTCTTGTGGATGACCTGTCGCCAAAGAAGAACACAGTACTCAAGGTAAGAGCATTTAATTTGCACCAAACTGACAGGGATTAGGTAGTTACGTTTAGTTCAGTTTGACAAGATCATAAAACCAACTTTGAACTATTCCAGCTGTGCTAATCCCAGACAGGCTGCATGAGCTGCACTGTTGCTGTGTATTGAAAATCCATGGAAGTGAGGGGAAGCCAAGCCATCCATTGCAAATATACAGCATCGCTCACCTCTTTTTGATGATACAGAAACCAGCAAACTAGTAGCCCTTAGCTCTGGGTGCGTCGGCATAAAGAGGCATAGCACAAACCTGAGGCCATGTGTTTCACAGTTGTATTCAAATGGCAAAAATCACATGGTTGCTATCATCTGTATAAAATATTTAATCACAAAGCATGTAGTAAGACTAGATAATAACTTGACTGTTATTTTCCTCTGTTAAGTTATTTATACTTTGGTCATTATCAACTGATAATGCAACAATTGCAACAGGAGATAATATTTCCAAAATATATGATGAAAGTGCAAGATTTGTACATGGTTCAGAACAGGTCTGTTCCACAAATTTTGGGATGAGCCTTGATTATTAAACCAATGTTACTGCAAAACAGTACAGTGTGTAATTTTTTTTGTTCATTAATCAACATTACTCCACATTATTTGTTTTTCTGTAAAAATACAACAGTAGAAAATTGTTCTTATCGTTTGCAGATTAATAACGGTCCAGTGGTGTCACGCAAACGTCCATCAGAAGGAAACTATGAGAAGGAGAAAGAACACTGCATTGCTTTGTTTGACCAGTGGTCAGAGGCTGACCAGGTGGAGTTTGTTGAGCGCCTGATCTCCCGGATGTGCCACTATCAGCATGGCCACATAAACTCCTACCTCAAACCCATGCTACAGAGGGACTTCATCACTGCGCTGCCAGGTAAAACACAAAAGTCTACAAAGGTTTGTCCAAAACTCTAATATTTCACTACTAATATATTATGGTGCATTCCAGCTCAAGGTTTAGACCACATAGCAGAAAACATCCTGTCTTTCCTGGATGCACGCTCACTGTGTTCAGCAGAGCTGGTGTGTAAGGAGTGGCAAAGGGTCATCTCTGAAGGAATGCTCTGGAAGAAACTCATTGAACGAATGGTTCGAACGGATCCCCTCTGGAAAGGCTTGTCTGAGAGACATCAGTGGTAAGGACATGAATATCCAGGAACTAGCCCTGAGATGTTATGTAGTAGTGGTAAATGCAAATTCATACAAGTAAAAAAAAAAGACACACACTTAAGTCTGTCATAAATGTTAACTAAAAGATACCAGACTGTCAGGGCACAGCACTGTGTGAACACTGTTAGTTATTTAATTTTTTCCTCTCATCATCCTATTTAATATATATATTATGTTTGGGACAATAAAGTGTATTTGTTCAATTAAATAACAAACAGCAGGCTATATAACACTTTACTTTACTGACAATGAATGAATGAATTTAATGACTTCCTCATTAGGTCAAGTGAGTTTTTAAATAACACTGCACTTTTCCTTTGCAGGGAGAAATATTTGTTCAAAAACCGTACAGCTGAAGTACCACCCAACTCGTACTATCACTCGCTTTATCCCAAGATCATCCAAGACATAGAGGTAACATATTATACTGTATGTCTATGTAAACTCTTATGTCAATCCCTGATTGTCTTTATGGTGCCCCTCTTCCTTTTTTAGACTATTGAGGCTAACTGGAGATGTGGCAGACACAACTTGCAAAGGATTCAATGTCGTTCAGAAAATAGTAAAGGTGTTTATTGTCTGCAGTACGATGATGAAAAAATTATTAGTGGCCTTAGGGACAACTCCATTAAGGTATGTGTACACAACATGCATAGTACTACAAAATACTAAATGTTTGTTACTATTAAGTGACCCATTCACTGGGTTTTACAGATATTATTACATGAAATGTCTACTTCTTTCTCAGATTTGGTCACATAATGTATTGCTCAAAATAGGAACATTTTAAACTTTTTTTGTTACACACATTGTTACCACTAAAAAAAAAAAAAAAGCAAGTTTGGAAGTCTATGATTGTTCTTTTTGTAACTTTTGTTTCCCATAACTGCCCTCTCAGATTTGGGATAAACAAACCCTCGAGTGTCTGAAGATCCTAACTGGTCACACAGGGTCAGTTTTATGTCTACAGTATGATGAGAGGGTCATTGTCACCGGCTCATCTGACTCTACTGTCAGGTACACGTCTTTCATTTAATGTCATTAGTCTTTAATACTCAAATGTACCCTAATGTAAAATGAGCCAACGTATTTATAAAACGTGCCTACATACAAAAAATACTATGTATGTAACTTTATATGTTATGTTTAATATGTATTAAAAATATTTTAAAATGTACGGTCTTGTGCACAAACTATGAACCCTGCCTGTGAAGGATTAGAAATGAGACAGAAGCAGATCTGAGTTCAGAGAGATTCTCACATTAGTTTGTGGAAGTTTGTTTTCTCCATACATACACTTGAAGTCAGAATCCCGCATACTTTTTGATAAAAGAGACCCCAACCTGGGACTTCTGGATCACGTTGCGAGTGCTGGTACATTAATAGAATGAATTGAGAAGCCTGTATTGTTGAAATCAGCTAGGCTTTGGATTACACTCCCTGCATGATCCTTTCCCCCTGCTTATTTTATTTGTCTAGTATTATGATATAGGCACCAGGGTCTCAAACCTTGCAATAATTGTCTTTAGGTAGTTAATTGTAGAAAGTAGTAGTTTTTTTTGTTTTTTGTTTCATCTTCGTCAGATGTCCTATTACTGCTTTATTTTTTACTCAATTTAAGTGGCTGGCCATTGGCTGTATGTTGACACTTGGTTGGCTTCTGTACACAGAAGCTCAACATTAATTCTCTTATTACTTCACACTTCAGCCCTACTCATTGGGCAATGTCCAAGGAAAATGTGACTTCATGTCCATAGCAACAGTTTGACATGCACTTTGTTTATTGGTTTGGTGTCAGCTTTTCCAGTGTTCTGCGCTTGATTCGAAGTACCCAACAGTGCAACTCCACTCCATGTCATGCACTCGCTGCACATGTGTGAAACATGACCAGTGTTACAATCTAAAGCTAATAAACACAACTCTCATGTTTCTTTTGTTTTTCTTGAGTTCCATGACATAGCTTTTCCATATTTCTACTTCAGACTTCATTCACAGCTGCAAACTCCCCCCCCCCCCCCCTTCCCTCTTGGTCCCTTGTTCGTCAAGTGTACTTTTTCACTTTCTTCTTTTGGGGTTCATGTTAATGGGTTGATGCCTTTCTGTTTATCTGCAGGGTGTGGGAAGTGACAACAGGAGAAGTTCTCAATACCCTGATTCACCACAATGAGGCTGTGCTCCACCTACGTTTTGCTAATGGCCTGATGGTCACATGCTCAAAGGATCGCTCAATTGCAGTATGGGACATGGCATCTCCTACGGACATCAGCTTGCGGCGTGTCCTTGTTGGACATCGAGCTGCTGTCAATGTGGTCGACTTTGATGACAAGTACATTGTGTCTGCCTCAGGGGACCGAACCATCAAGGTAAAATACAAATAAAGCATTTTTATATAGTGGTGAACAGTGTCACCATTTAAAATGTTAATGAATGCAGGTATGGAGCACTAGTACGTGTGAGTTTGTGAGAACTCTTAATGGTCATAAGCGGGGCATTGCATGTCTACAGTATCGAGATCGCCTTGTGGTTAGCGGTTCATCAGACAACACAATCCGGTAAGAAATTTAGTTTAGTTTTAAGTAGCTCAGTTACTTATGATGATAGCAATATATGACCTCATACAAATACATAATATGTGTACATATATTTTATTCAAACGGACAATGCATATTAATGAACAAATAATGTAAATATACCAGGATTAGCCCATTGGTCATTTTATTGGCTGACAGTATTTTACTGGATCAAAGTAAAAAATCTAACCATTATTAATTTATTTAAATGTATATATTTTTCAGATCTCTATAGTAAATATTTATGCTGGAAATTTGCAAATTCCAAAATCATTTTTGCTTTCATGAGGGGGGGAAAAAAGGTTTATTAGCTAAAACTCTCACTAGTTTGAGTTGTACTATAATTTTCTCTGAACTAGTGAAAGAGGTTACAAAGAGTTGTAATTTGGAACTGTTCATTTTGTTCTAGGTTATGGGATATAGAGTGTGGGGCATGTTTGCGAGTCTTGGAAGGTCACGAGGAATTGGTGCGCTGCATTCGCTTTGACAACAAAAGGATCGTTAGTGGTGCATATGATGGGTGAGTTTTATTTATTTAAATCTTGATCCCAAGGTATTTGTGTTTGTTTTAGTATAAAAGCAAACCCAAAAATACCCTTTCTTTATGTGAGAGGGCTGGGGCAATATTGGGGCTATAGTCACTCATACTCTGTGTCAGCCAGGCTCTCTTCTTTCTCTCCACTGCAAATGTGGTTTTAAACTATACTAATGAACAGTCATGATATGCATGCATGTTAACGCGCTGCATTGTAGCCATGGCTTAATTTTTATCTGTTGTCCCACATTCACTCTCACAAAGTCTATGTGGGTGAAGTGTCTTGCCCAAGGACACCACAACTGTATGCTCTGGAGTCAACACAACCAAAACCCTGTTATTAACAAGATAAAACATTTGCACTATATCTCAATGTTTGACACTATATCTGAATGTTTCACAATGTATTTTCTATTTTTATTTTTATTTTTCAGTAAAATCAAAGTATGGGATCTACAAGCGGCACTTGACCCCAGGGCTCCTGCCAGCACGTTATGTCTACGCACTCTAGTGGTTAGTGTTTAGTAACAGTTATCCAAAACTCTTCAACTACAAACCTTACAAGCCTTGAAGCTGAAGTTGTTCAGTTTGACCTCTAGAGGGGGGTGTAAACTTTAAAATAACGTTTGCCTCCTTATAATGGGCCAACCCCCATATGGGCTGAGACTTTTTCTGTCTAGAAGTCTCCTCTTAAAAGCATATTTACTCTTTGACCTTTAATTAAAATGGGATGTTTGACTTTGAGATTACTTAATTGTATTGCATACATTTAAGTATTTTTTTTTAGTTTTTACAGTTTGTTTTGCAGGGGTGGTTGACAATTTTACACTTTTAATCTAATGGTAATTTTTTTTTAAAATAGGAGCACTCTGGTCGTGTTTTTCGGCTCCAGTTTGATGAGTTCCAAATTATCAGCAGTTCCCATGACGACACTATCTTGATCTGGGACTTCTTGAACGTCTCGACCAATGGGCAGTCAGAGGGTCGGTCTCCCTCACGAACCTACACCTACATTTCAAGATAGCAGGTAAAATGCAATTTTCTCTTTTATACCTTGAAAAAGGTATAGAAGAGCTTCATTAGTGACTTTGTTTTCATTTTTGTTTCCTCTAGGTGGCGCAACGTACTGCACCTTTTCTTGGAGGAGCCCCGGGCTGATTGGCTGAAGATGGGTGAACCCATTGTGGAAAGGAGTCCTTCTTTCTCCTTCTCGTCATCTCTCTGTCCATCTCCCACCTGCCCGAGACCTTTGACTGTTAAGCTTGTGTCCATTGCCTGCTAGTACCGTGACATGCACACACAAAGATCAACACTGATTTAGATGACCTACAACACAATCAATGCAACTGTCCCGAGAGGTTTACCTTCTAATACTAATTTATGTTTGTAAAGTACACTAATGTCAGTATTAACATTGACCTTATAGAACCCACACTGTCCCCTAGACCCTCATTATAACAGCAGCTTCTGCTCCTCCTTTACAGCCCCGCCAAAAGAAATGGAATTGCTAATAGATATATATTTATATATATATTATACAAATGTACACACAATGGCACAGTTGGACAGAGGATGACTGGAGCTATACTGTGGGAGACAGAGACTCTTAACTTGGCTCTAGGAAAAGGGGGAAGGATGGGAGCCCCTCTCCACTCGCCCCCTGCCCTCCTCCAGCCCCCAGAGAGGCACACACGCTTGAGACGGGGGAGCACACACAGTTTGTGTATGTGGACTTGAAGCGGCAGAACAGACATGCATGTGTGAGGTGCTCATGGATACAGCATCCTTTTGCACCTCTGCTTTTGTTTCTTAATTCTGTCTTTCTTACTGTTTTTTATTACTGTTGTTTTCTAATTTTATTTGAGTATTTTGGTTCTTACGTACAAAAATCATTATATGAGCAGTCCCTATTGTCGTTTTCCTGTCTTTTTCTCATTCTGCTAACTTTCTCGCTCATCTGTCCATCACTCTTCCTTTCCCATCTACTTTGTGCTTGCTTTGGTTATGAGAGAAGCTGGAACTCAAGAGCTCAAAATTAGCTGTAACAGAGTTGTCTTGTCAAAATTGTGTTGTATATTAAAAATGATTTTTTAAAGAAGAGAATTTACCTTATTGTGAATAAAGTACTTGACAGTGGTGGAGTGTTGAGCCAACTGGAACATGAGTGAATGTCTGTTCTCGTCTGTGTGGGTGTAGGCCTGCTGTAAGGCGATGGCAGGCGCACACAAAACTTACGTAGTGGGGAAATATAGGGGAGGCCTACAGGGAACCATTTGGACATGTTATTCTTATTTGAAGTTATTCTCGTTTAGTTTATGGATTAGCCCAATAAGTAATAGACGTGAAAGCCTGTTGCCCTTGTAACACAGCGCAGTGAGTTATCTAATAAACCGGCTTCGCCCTGGTCAACCAAAAGCACACGCAGGTCATGTATGATTTGTCCACAGGTCTACATCCAGATCCCAAGTCTAGTGCGTAAAGTGGAAATAACTTCGCTCCTTGACATAGGCCTAGTAAACTGTGCGTCCCAGGACCTGTAGTACATTCTGGGCCGCAGAGTTGTCCAGGCTGCAGCGCCCACCTCCTGGGACATTTTGAACCTACAGAACAGCCAAACAACCAGCAGGCTTTATTTTGTTATTGAGCACCACTTGAAAACTTTGGATCGGCGGATTGAACTTGGAGCCAAGTGAAAACCGGTGAGTAATTTTCAGACCCCGGCCATGGCACGGAGCACTAGTATCCTCTTACCATAACTTATACAATTGAACTGCGTTTTTTGTGAGTTCACGTGGGTTAAAATGGGGCAAGTTAGGCCTATTTATGGCACAGTTTGAAGGCTAATCGTACAATGTCAATGATTCATAGTAGAGGGGAAATGACATCAATTATAAGTGGCAAGTGTCGCAATTTTACACAAACGCCACTGTTAATGTGTTTACGGGGTGTCCAGACTTTTCATTAAGGGTTAGGGTTATCTAGGAGCTAACACCATGTGGTAGTCAACAGACATTCAGATGGGTGCATATATCCACACACTACTTAAGCTTTTAATATTTGATCTGTCTTACACAAACATGTTGTTCAACTTAGGATGGATTTTTTTTTTCTTTCTGAGTAGAACTAGGCTTTCATTGCTCATTTGGGACAGTTCACCTATGTCATAGGTCATAGGTCCTATGACATAAGGCCATAGATTGTGATACATTTTTATTATGTGTGACATTCATATTACACTTTGACTTGAGGTGCAGTTTTGTTAGTCAATGTGATATGTGCAAGTAAGGGGGATAGGCCTACTTTATGTCCTCCTCCCACTCTTGAATGTAACCTATGACTGAATGAAATATTGTCAATTATATTATGCATATTTGTTGACAGGTGACTTTACCATGGACATATTCATGGAGAGAAGAGGTGACAGCACCACATGATGAACAGGAGTGATCCAGGTAATCACTCTCCAGGTCTACATTTTCAACCTCAAGCCTTACTAATACTGGCGTTGATTAATAGCAAAATGTTTAACGTAAAGGCAAAGGGTGTTTGCTAATAAAAACTTCAGAAGTGCACCAACAAGTAGGCTACAAAATCCAGATTAAATGTACAGAAGGTATTCAGCTACAAGATGGATAGATGTCTTTATTTGATCTCTGAAGGGCAAGTATGGTGCAGCTAAAAAAATAAATAAATCTGTGTACAACATAACTCAAGAAGGAAACGGAGGATAGAGATAAAGGCAATAATAAAAAGTCACAAATTCCTGTCATATCTGGATGAGTTTGGTAAAGTACTACAGTATGTTAAGAAGACCTGTAGGGAGAAGGTGGTTATTTAGTCTGTTGGCCCTGGGTTCAGCATCTCTCTGAGGGGAGGGCTGTGTATCTTGATACATGGGTCACAATATCGGCACAATTTTAACATGTTTTAGGCCTGAGAAAACAAATGCTCCCTATTTTTTGTAATTCAAATAAAATATATCTGAATATAGCTAGGCCTTATGAAGCTGTTTTCCTCCCGCATCAGTGAAGGCATGGCATCATTACTGTGCTGGGGTATTGACATATATGTATTGACTCACTAATGTGTATTGTGAAGGCCATATTGAACAATTCAATATGAATTATTATTGAGTATTGTTGCATCCCCAGAGTGCAGTGTGTGAGTGGGATCTTCCATTATTTTCCTGGCTTTAGTCAGAGACCTTGTTTGAAACAGATATTATTGCACTCCTGTGTCCCAAAGATTTGAATAGCTCAAAATTAACAGACAGATATACAATTATAGCCCTATAATTCTAAGAGGACAAAATTATAAACTGTTACAAATGTTATTCTAAATTCATATTTAAGAATTAATCAGTAAAATGTAAAGAGTTTGTACCTTTTCACAGTGATAGCCCATTTAATGCAAAATTGTTCTACAGACGCTGGTGAATTGATGGTTTTCAGGTTCTAAAACAGACATCAGCAAATTACGGCCCAGGGGCCACACACATCGCTTTGGGTTTATTAATCTGGCCCATGGAACGTCACCAAATTATATTAAAATAGGTAAGGGTAAACCTTGTTCAATTTACCTTTTCAATAAGTTGTTGATCTTTTGGCACTTGATAAAACTGAATGTGAGTTTTTCTGCTGTGTTTATTTAACTGAAATAAATAAATTATTAATTTTATGAATGCATTTGGAAAACAATTTGTACAATGAGCCTTACATATTCATGCTTTGCTACATGTTACAGGCCAAATCTCTAATGTAATATACATATATATATATATATATATATATCCTGGCCTGGCCCTGTGTCGAATTTTAGAACCCATTGTGGCCCATGTGTCAAAAAGTTTGCCCACCCCTGTTCTAAAACCTGCTTGGTACTGCTAAGATAAGAAATATCCAAAAGGAAGATCCACAAATGTTGAACCTGATTGATGATCAATGGAATTGACGATGGACACTAATAGCATACTCAATACTGTGTTGGCGTGTATGGTGTTTAACAACTAGAGGTGTTAGTTTCAGTGTTCTTGACTTCTCCCATCAGACAGATATTAGCCAGTAACTCACCAGTATCCTGAAGAAGCCTCTTGGATGAGGTGTGGAATGTATTCAATCCAAAACATTTATCCAACTGACAGAATTAAATGTTCTTTTTCTAAGCAACTTGATGAGTTGGTCAAAGCTGTATAATGACAGATTTATTTAGTACACAGATATATTTATTCCAGTACTCAAACTGTCGAAAGGCTGTGGCATCCTGCCTCATAAGCCATAGCTTTATCAATTTTAAAAATGATGATGATTTGGTTGTATACTCAGTTCAAGGTTCAACATAAATATTTTTCTCTAACATATAGCGTAGAGTACTTGTATAATGTGACAGGTGCGTCTGAAGTTTTGGCTGCTGTTTAGGGCCTGATCATTAAATCAAAAAGTAGTTTTAGTCATTATAATGCTCTAATGTTTACTCTAGAAAGGTTCCTTTATTGTTTAGTGGACTTAATGAAACAAATTGGGTAATGTTTGTTTTTATAAAAGGAGTTTTAAAACGAATGTGAGTGTGACAACTCGCTCCAACCCTCCAGGTGCAAGTCTTTGTGATATGACTAAACCTGTGATCTGCTGATTCTGTGATAAGAAAGATTAATCTGATATACAAGTTATGATAAACATGCAGGTATTACAATATTGAAATTGCAAATATAGCAAAAGATTGCATCATTACTTAATTTTTATTTTATTTTTGACTTGTTGGCGATACCACGTGTAGTTCATAATCATAATGTGCAGACCCTAAAAATACACAAAACACAAAATTCACTTTTGTGAAGAGTACTTTCAAAATTTTTATTTCTTTACTGCAGTATGACAATCACAGTTAAATATAATTGTCCTATGAAATGCTATGATGTTATCTGAAACCCAATTGTAATTACTATCTGTTTATAAAGCACTGAAACCATACACTACTCTTTCCTTGTCTTTGGTAGTTAGTTGTTCCAACTGAAATATGATGGCCACAAGGTGGAGCAATGAACTCATCTATCGTTCACTGTTTACTGGTAGGTTTTGGCTATGAATTTCAGTGCTCCACAGAGTGCCAGCAACCTGTTACATTAAATTAAATACTGTTTATTATCACTAGATCCACAGGGCTTGTGTGCACTACATACAAAAACGTTTTATTGCTACAACTTAATAATATGATTGGTCTGTACTCTGCAATATCTATCTGGTTCTTGTATTAAAAGTGTGTTTCTTTTTGAGGAGGAGGGGGTCTGTCTGCTGAGGGAATTGATTTGCTACATTGTTGGGTTTAGTTTCTTTAGAGTAGGATATTTCAAATTCTGGGAATAAGTTTTGTGGGATGGATTTGAGCTTGGTGGAGCTCCATTAGTATATGATGTGTGCATGTGTTGGATATGGGTGTGTGTTCTTCCTTTGGGTCTGTGGGATTTTGGCCCATAATTCCTGCAGCTCTCAGGTCACAGCTCCGTTCTCACGCACATATTTGGCATTCCTTCCCCGACATGATTACCATACACCTTCCACTCTTGGGTTTGGCTACGCACAATATTTCCATCATTCCAGAGTGGAACTGGACCACGTTCCAGAACTGAACGGCTCACCCCGCCACTGCCATCCCCTAACGGTCTTCTCCAGCGCACACGCCCCTGCTCCCCGTGACCCCTCTGTCTCCTCCTTGCACCAACCCCCTCCCGTGCTGATTTTTGCTGCCGTGGAACAGGAATCCTCCGGTCCAGCCTTTTTTCCTCCTGAGTCAGCTGTTTGTGTCGGCTCGTGTGATTGGGTCATTTGGCAGCGACATCTCTTTAGTGACCTCCTGCTAGGCATGGGAAGGAAGAGAAGGACCAAGGGCTAAAATGTATGATAGTTCAGCAATCTCCGGTACACATACACATTTCCAGTTTCAAGTTCAAATATTTCAAAGGTTTTGGATAAGTCTGGATCATCTTATATTAGTGTTTTTTTTTTAAGGAATTTAATATACAAGATTAGATTCAAGGAGTCCTGGCAAGAATAATGGACACTGACTGCAGAATCTGTTTGGTTTTGGCCTTCATGTGTCTAGTTGGCTCAATTTGAAATAACACTGTTTAAAAAAGCAGTAATAAAGGTCACATAACTTCTTGCTGTGGAAATTAAGTTGGTTTTGCTCCAATGCTCATATTCTATATTAAAATGTCATGACTGTAGCGTAGTATCCACTTTTTCTAGATGCATATTTTTGTAAGCTTTGAATTATATTGCTGCAGATAACATATTAAAGCCCTAATAATGTTCAAAGAAATGGACATAAAGAACATGGCCATATTGCATAGTTTTGAGCCATATCTGTGTTTGCCTTTCCTGCCTCTATTTTCTTAAACCTGAGATAGCACTTTTAGTCTGCAAAATGTCTTAATTGCAGTCTGCTTGTGTTTTTTTTTTTGGTATATGCTAAAAATAATAATTGTTGGAGCCTTCTGTGTTTTTTCTTGTGGCCACATGTAGCACTCTTCCTTCTATCCGTTTATTCCTTACATACACTGGTCAGGTGGCAGCGTCTTGATATTAATGCATTTTTATGTGTATTATTATTCACATTATTATTCATTATGACAAAAAAGGTGATTAAAAAGTGGAAAAGACACAAGGTGGTAATGTTTCTGTAACGTTTACTGAGTCGAGAGAGACTGCTGCACACAGAGCTGAAATAAATAAAAGAAATAATTTTATAATTACAGTAACCATCGTAGTAAGTTTGCTTAATTAGGGTTCCTGTCTTCTTTCATATACATATATATAATATATAATTTTTTCATAAATTGTTCCCTTAAGTTTTCTTTGTCCTGTGTGTATACATGACACTTTGGTTTGTTCCGCTGAATGTCTTGGTAGCAGCACTCTGTATCCATAGTTTCGTATGGGAGCATCGTCCCTTGAGTCATTTCTATAGCGATGCTCATAGAGAAGGCACTCTCCTCACCGTCGCTGTGGGTCCTCGGGGGTCAGGTGAGGAGGAGGAGTCGTCACCTGTTGTCTTTGGTTGCTAGTCTTATTTGGTTTGAGTGGCGCTGTTCATTTTTGGTACAGTTTGGGTTTATACATTCCAGTTCTTTTAGCTTCAGTCCCTGCAGTGACTGTTTTTGGTCCCTTTCCCAAAGTCCCTTTACATCCAGCTTCACTTGTAGTTCCTGGTGTAAACACACACATCATCTATTACAAACATTTATTCAGAAACACCACCATTATTTCCTCATTCATCAATTTTCATCCACACAGCAACCTCACTAAGTAAGCAGTGAGACAAATAAGTGCGTCACATGTCAATAGTCCATTACAAGGGGATAATGTCATATCCTTCAGGCCCCCTTTTTTGCATTATCAGCGAACACCTTCTGTTCAGTCATGGTTCATTAGAAATTCCATTTTGGTCTCTCTCCCATCGCTTCAGAACAGTTCAGACGGTTGAGATCCGAAGGTTTGGGTAGCGTGGTGCATCTGCTCAACCAGATTGTATGTACTCGGAGATAGGTCCTTTGAATCAGTATGAGATGTCAAACTGGAAATGTCATATATATATATATATATATATATATATATATATATATATATATATATATATATATATATATATATATAACATTCAGCGGTTGTAGTGGCAAAATAATAGGTGTGAAGCTATACCCCGTATGATTCAATTGTAGTCAATGTTTGTCCCAGCAAAGGGAGGCCTCTGCAAAAGAGATGAGCACATCTTTGGGGTGCTCGAGTCCTGCTGCTAGCGAGGCCCTGTAGCGCGGACTCTCTTACTTCGTTTGCTGATGGTGGTGAAGCGGAACGGAGTGGTCAGGTCAGGCTGCTCCCCTGGGGGGAACCGCTTCATGAAGTGCACCTCCTGCTGGTTGGGAAGTGTGAGATTTCCACGGCGTGGACGGCCCCGTTTTGTGAAGCCAACGTACCAACCAGTGTAGCGTGCTGACATCAGAGCAGTGTAGTGGTTTTCAAGCACCTTTTCCACAAAGACGCAGTCAGCACTACGATTACTGGCCTTCTAAAAGAGCAACACACAGAAAGAAAGATGCAAAGGGACTGCTCAGTTGTTTGCTGGTTTAAATATTGAAAGTAAATACATTGTCCACATCTCAGCATCAGGCTTACCTTTCCCACCAACTTCCCTCGTCGGTTCATACACAGGTAGAAATTTGTTTCTTTGCCTCGGATTCTCACCTGGCTACCAAAGGTGTCGGCCTCCACTACAAGCTGGGCTTGTGAAGGGACATACAGAGGGGAAGTAAAACATTAGAGCCACAAGCATATGTATTTGTATTCTGTATTATTTAATTCACATTAGTCACTATTCATGTCATACTAAATGAGCTATTTAATTTCAGTTAAACACAATACAGTGTGTGTGTGTGTGTGTGTGTGTGTGTGTGTGTGTGTGTGTATATATATATATATATATATATATATATATATATATATATATATATATATATATAAAGCGTCTCGTAGTTCCCTGGTTTACATGCATTTTGCAAAATTGGTCAGTTATTCAGTTTTTCTGGCATTCATATAAAAACGTAGGGCCAGTGTCACTGTGTTCTCATAAAGGATTTTTCTTTCTTGCACACTAAACCACATCTACACGTCTTTGTAGGACATCCACAGGGCTGTTCTGAATCTGTTTAAAAATAACTCCTGAAAATGGCTTCTATGTGACCTTTTTCACAAAGGGGTCAAATAAATCAATACTGCCGTTCATCTTCTTCTCCAACTCCTCACATCTCCCTTGTTTAATCACTATATGCTTATGGCAAGTGAGTGCTGGTGTTACCAGACATGGATCATAACTATTAATTGTATTCACGCAGGGTTTGTTGGCCTATTATATATTACTGTATGATACGTGTTTGTTAAGGGTTAAAGGCACTGTGGCGAATGCAGTGGGGGATGGACAGAGCAGTGTGAGGTGATGCAAGGAGGGAGGAAGAGGAAGCTTGCTGTTTTAAATCCACATGAGACAACAGGCGGAATGAGTAATCAATGTGGGGATCAATGATGGAGATGAGTTTCTAACACTCTGCCTGCCACAGCCTTCTCCCTTGAACTCACACATTTTGCTATACCTTTTCTCTTCCTCTATTCTCCGTCTCCTCCTTCAGATCTCTTCTGAATCATTGAGTCAGCAGCTTGTCGATGAGGTCTTTGTGCTCTGAAGACAAGCTCCACTGCCCCTTTCTCAAAGCCTGCGAGGCCAGTCTATGTGGGCCTTTGTCTATGTTCCTGCACAGTTGCATTCTGTATCCATTCATGCATGCACTTGTTCACCCCTCAAGTCTTTGTAGTCTCCGCCATGAGACACTGGCTAAAATGACTTGGTTTATTTTGGAGGGATAGTTTTCCCGTTGGTTCAGTTGATGTGTGTGTGTTTGTGTCTTACCATATTTGTCCCCATCCTCTCCGCGGGCGCTGATTCTGCGGCCAATCACTTGCACATGTTTGCCACTGGTGCGGCTGTAGAGCTGGTAGACTCGGTGATGTTTGCGACTCATGGTGTCTCGCACCTGTGTCTGGTTCTCTACATGCACGCTGAAGTTCACTCCATCCACACCAAGGACTTGCTAGAAATAGATTAGAAAAGCGCACATGAATATGGTTGGACTAAAACAAATTTGTTGATTAATGACAACTAATCAAATGGTTAAATAATTGATAAATAATTTCGTCATTGAATAATTCTTTATACTGCATAACACATCATATACCTAGGTTTTATGGCTCAAACAGAGCTGTAAGTACATCTCAGGGTCACAAAACACATGTAAATATAATGTTTTTGTCTGTAATATAGTCACTCAGGATGTCCATCACTTAAGCATTACCTTGATCAACTTGATCAACTTTTAGGCTCATGTATGAGACTTCTACTAATCTAAACCGCTAACCACTAATTGATGAAAAGCATAATCACTAGATTAGCAAAATCAATTGTAAGTTGCTGCTCTAGAATACAGTATGCAATTTGTATATTTATATATAGCTAAAATAAAAGTACAATGATTTGAACAGTTTATTATCCTGTATCTTTTTCAAAAATATAAACCAAATATAAATAAGGAAGGAGGAAAACGTTAAAAGACAAGATCAATATTCCTAATGTAACTAGATGATGAACAAACAAATGACATATAACAAATTGGGGACATGTTTTTATAAGCCTGACAAAATTCCACTATTTTAACTTGTTGCAATAACAAGCATACATTGCAGAATACATAATACAACTTTTTGCACAGCCCATTTTCTCAAAAGTAACCTAATAAATTTACTTATACCCTGAGTGTGTATGACAACTGTACAGCTTGTCTTTTTACTGTACGCTCTTTGACTCTCACCTGTAAAGGATTGCACATCACCAGCAACATCTGGATACATCTGGAAAAAGTAGAAACATATGGCTTCAGAAATATGTAAGCAAAATTGGATGCTGGAAGAGTCATTTGTAACATAGTCATGTCCAAGTCTTTCTTCTCAGATGTTCTTTCAGTCCAACATCCCTTTTGCTTATTAGTCACTGCTGGGTGTGCAGCTGGCACAGCACCTCCACATCCATAGAGCCAGCAGACAGACAACACCCAATGCGCTGTTTAGATTAACGCTACCATTCTTCTGCTCAGACCCGTGTTCTGACCCATCTGTGACTTTCACTAAAATCTGGCCTCCAAATGACCTGCTTGGACGATGGTATACGGGCAAACATACCAGGACAACTAGAACATGTTTTGGTTTGGAGATCTGAGAAACCTGTTTGGCTCCACTGGGCCACAGGTGCACATTGCACTGTGTATGATGTGGCTTTGGGAGCAGTGCACTGTGGTCACATTTGGAGATGGTATGAATAAGTGAAAACATAAGCTACCAAATATGTGGAAAAATAATTTGTGGTGGAATTGACTGATGGAAGAGGTGTGCAGGCCAAGTATGCAGGTTCTTATCGAGAGACGTACTGTATACTGCAACTATATTATGGTTAATTACAAATCTTTATGACCTTAAATGACCTTTTTGTGTTAAGAGTTACTTTTCTCACTCATATTTTGGACTACATTATTAAAACTAAGACATTGACCTTGGAGGTATCCCAATATTTACAACCCTAGCAAGGGAGTGATATGTGTTGTGCAAAATCAACTTTGGCAGTCCTTGAACTGCTATGAATTAGTGGCTGAGCACTTAATCAAGTTCAGGACAAAGTGTGTGGGCTGTAAAGCATTTCTGCGAAACTGTCTTTCCCCACCTCATCTGGCTATCACTCTGCATGCCTCTTCTACTCTTCCTCCGACTTGTTGTCCTCTCTAGCTTATCTCTTCTTCTCTCTCTTCTGCTCTTTTCTCCCCCTGCTCCAATCTCTCGTGTGTTTGGAGTTGGTGGGGTGACTCCTCCACACTGTCATGGGCACGCACACAGATGTGCAGATGTGTGCGTACAGGAGCAGGCAGCTGACAGCTGGCCTAAAGCTAAGGCATATGCTCTGCTGAGAGAGAGAGATAGGGAGGACAGCGAGTCGACGAGCAAGAGGTACACAAAGGGAGAGGCTGAAGACAGGACGGAGCAAGGTGGTGTAAACACTGCAGAGAGGAGAGACTGAAACCAGATCAGGCACTGGCAAAGAGAGGTCAAAAGCAAACAGCCTTCATCTCAGCAAGGAGAAATAAAGTGGCTAAATGAGAGACAGTAGTGTAACCACAGAGTGTGGTCTGGCGTGAGAAGTAGACAAAAAGATAAATAATGGTAAGAAAGAGGAAAGGGTTTAACTCATGCACATCATAACACACGCTGCTATAGCTTGACACACAGACTTCTAGTTTTTCAAGTTTCCTTTCTCCTATTGATACTTTTTGGTTCTCATAGCTCTAATACATGCAGGCATACTGTGGGCATTGCTAGTATTCTGATGCTCAATTTTGCCTGCACAGCCCAAAAAATCGGAACGCCTAGCATTATGAGAACTCTCAGCTGTTCAAACACCACGGCTGTACTAACGTCGAGGACACTGCAGGAAAAGTGCCTCTGCATTGGATTCCCTGCTCCCACAAAAACCACAGACACTCCATATTATGCCAGTTAGAGTAGAGGGGGAGAGGGGAGAGGGAGACAGGACTGGGCCGGGAGGGGGAGGGATGAGAAAGGGGCAAAGTGAGAGTATAGGCTGAAGAAGCTATAGAAGAAAACCTGGTGCACTTTGGATGTTTGCCAAAACAAGCACAAGTCTGACATCATAAACCTGCGTCCCAGCAGATCCAGCTTGAGGCTGTGGTTAAACTGCAGGCCTTTAGAGCTGAGCACTGGGCTCTAGCCAGGGGCTGGCTGTGTTTGGGCTGTGTGTAGTGGCGGTTAGCGTGGTACACCGACAGAACAGCAGTGGGCTTGTGCACGGAGACACATGTAGAGAAGCAGTGGTTAGGCCAGTGGGCGTGAGGCTGGGATCATGTGGGCCTTTGGTTGAGCCGCGGTGAGCCTCGACAAGAAGCTGCGGCTTCACAACAACACCAGGAACAGGCTGCTGTGACACCAGGACCACACTCGTCCCGCAACTATCAGAGATGTTTGGCTGAAAGAGCTATAGCAAATGCTCCATCCTGAACTGAACCAGGAGAAGCATCATTCATCAGTTATTAATACATACTCTTTATCTTTACTTGTACCCATGGAAAAAATGAGGAATAGGCAAGACAGGAAGACAGATGCAGGCAGTTAGGAGGGTAAGTGGAGAGAAAGTGAGACAGACACCAGCAGCAACAGCGGCAGCACACACCCTGTCCAGATTGTGTAAGGAATGAGAACTATCTAGAGATGACTGCCATCTGGGAGAAGTACAGCAGAGACAAAGAAAGAAAAATAAATCGCTTGGCTTTTAACAAGGCACACCTCAGATGGGTAAAGTCACCCCCTCCTTGAACTGGATGCTCCTCCCTCACATTTGCACTTGGAACTTTATCATTTTCCCATCCCACTTTAAACTCACTGCTATTTTGACACAAAAATATTTTCTATTGGAAAGAGAAGCATTTTGGCAGATGGAAAGCAATTCTCTGTAAGCACCGTCCCACTGAAGCATGAGGATTGTGATGGAGATGTTTATGGCAGATTTTATGACTTACACAGCCCCAACTCTGACCTAGTGACCCTGAACTGTCAGCCAATCAAGCAAGGCCTTTCATTGCATGTTTTCTATGGGACTGTTGGGCAGTGATGTAATCTTTAGATGATGCAGCTTTGCCATCATCTATTTATTAAATCAATTTGAAACCAAACACACCTGTGAAATCATTTCACTACAATGTAACAGTAACAGTAACTTACAAGACGGTCAGCATGGAAAGAAGGGGCCACATTGCTTCCCCCCTCCACTATGGACTTTGGCCCACAGAGAGTCTCCTCGCTCGGCTTGAGCCAGTCCGACGGTCTGTGTCTGGAATCCGCAAAGTCAAAGAGTCACTGAGCATCGGCGGCAACGTGACCCGGTTCAACCGGCGTGATCCTAAGACGTGATCCTGTTTAAGGCTGGCTGGGGTGAACGCGTGCCACCGTGACCGACCGGCAACCTTTAACAGCTGTCCAGGGCAGAGCAGGGGAGACGGGTGGGAGGGGGAGCAAAGGGGGAAGGTTATGGCTTTTAAACACTGCGCGTTCCCGAGTTGGAAAGGAACAGGTGAAAGCGCGCTCACGTTTTACATGTAACCAGCTCCAGCTGATCTCTCAGAATGATTTTCAAACCTGTAAGCAGGTAAAGTCCGTGCGTAAACTTGTGCGTAATCCAATGTTCCAATGTTAGTGGCTGCAAGTAGTGTCTCAAAATAATAAGAAACTTTAGTCCACATACAACTCGGTTGATGCAAGATGTGGTATCAAAGCTGACTTTTGAACGATCCGATGAGCACAAGACGGGGGCTCTGAAGGCGCGGGATCCCCGGTCATGACTGCGTCTCCACGCTGACTCTACGGTTCTGTTCGTCAGGTGACACCTACAGTGGGGCAGAGGAGACTTGTTGGTCCCGCAGCGGTCCAGCTCCAGCGTTCTCAAAAAGAATGGGAGGGGAGAATAAAGGGCAGAGAAAGCCCAGGATACGAGGGAGGGGTGGCTGAAGAGGATGGGAACAGCTGTGACTGGGTGGCGGACTCAGCCACCCGCGACACCGCGAGGAAATGACAGCCGCACTTTGCACCTGATTTTCCGGACTTCCCCCACTCGCCTCAGCCGATGGTTTGCGCCCGGCTGCAGCGTTCCTCCTCGCGCCCTCTCGACACAAAAACAGCCAAAAAACAGCACGATGACATCACCTCCGAAATGTTTGAAGGGGAAAATGAAAACCGATCTTCTAATTTACTTATATGTTCTCCAATGTATAGTTTCCTTCTGTAAGGTCGTAGTGTGTCAGCAAAAAATACTAAAATCAGGAGAATTAAAGTTGCAAAATGTTAAAGTTTTGCGCGCTATTAACTGTTAACTTGAAAGCACTCACAGGACGCTCCGTGGTACTAAAGCTTCCTGTCCTGAAAATAAATCCGCAATGAAAGCTGGAGATGCACCTTTTATCCAAATTACTGTATTGTCCAGATGTGTTCGTCTTTCCAACTATTCCACGTTTTCCTTCCTCTAAAAGCTCCTCTTGTAGGGGGTTGCGTAGAAGAGGTGCGTCGGCAGGCACAGACCTCACTCCAAGAAAAAACAGAACAAGATTTTAACAGACGCGGATCAATCCTCCCTCCCTTTGCGCCCCCTCCCACAACTCACTCTCCTCGCTCTGCCTTTGACACGCACGCACGCGCACACTTATTGGATCAAAATGGGATTAGTCAGTCACTGTGTATGCCGACTAAACTTTTGCTAAATATTATGCATTTAGTTGTGCTTTCAATATTTGAAAAAGAGAGGATACAAATAAAACTAATCATAACAGATTATCAATTAAATCTGTTTTTGTAATTACAAAAACACTTAAGTAACACGGAACATGTGAATGGAAACACCCTGACACCTGCCCAGTCAAATGCACATATAATCAGAGGTCACCATGTGGGGCTGCTGGACCTATATCTGTTTTAGCTCCTGTCAATGTAGGACTCTGCATTTCATAACTTTTAAACATCTAAAGAGGCAAACACTGAACAGAGAATGAGAGTCAGTGGGGAGTGGGAGAGACAGTGTATGCACAGATCGGGATCCAAAATGAACATTTCTCAGGGATTTTCTTCGGCAGAAACACTCTGCTCCCCCCAAACTTTTTTTCAGTACCGCACAACTGCAGACAGTTTGCCAAGCCAAAAAAACAGCCTTGCCATACCTTTCCACACAGATGCACAGAAAGATGGGTGCTAAGAAGAACAATAAAGAGTAACACTTTGGATGGATAGAGGTGGGAGGGACCGTTACCTTGGATGGTCAGGCTTTTCTTTTCATTGTAATTTCAAATGGCACACACTCACAGACAGCGGGCTGGGATTGCGAACACTCTCACACAGACTGAGCCGCCTGGGAAGGGTATTGTGGTTGAATGCCTTTCCAGTCATGCTCCATAGACAAGCCTTTGGCCTTCTTTCCAACTACTGGCTCTGTCAGCCTTTGCACCTGCAAGCGCAGACCTTCACTGCTCACCGCACTGCTGCAAGGGACAAGAGTGTAAATGTTGTGGAGAGGGATTTGAACCGCATTTTGTGATGAGGAATGGGCCTGTCTGCTTGTCTTAAACCCAGATGGAGGGGTTCAAAATGGGGACTAGACCACATCTTGGTACAATGTGGTGGATGAGTAAAAACAAAAGACCAATTCAGCTTTCGTGTACAGTAGAGTGCTACTGACAAGAACCATAATCTATAATCTCTCTCTTCAGTTTACTCAGAACTTGTTTAAATAAAGTTACTGTAAAATAATTCTGAAAATTCATTACAAAACAGACACAATGTGTTATTACCCTTAGTAACCCATTTCTGCAGAGCATCACATGTCTAAAGTTCACACTGCCACCGTACTGAACTTATTGCACTTACATCACTATGGTTTATATTGCAATATTATGTAGTGGAATTTAATCATTTGTTACAAAATTAAACATGCAGAAAGCAAAAACTTTATATTTGTTACAAAATGTTTGTAATGATTGAAGTGACCATTTGGAAATAACAAGGCCTCTTTTTGCTTGTCACAGCACTCTTCTCTTTTTCATTGCCCATCCTCGTATCTGCCTCTTTAATCTTGCCAGCTGTTTTTTATCTTCTCACTCTGTCCCTTCTTCTGTTGACAGCTGTCTATTGATTACCTTTGCCTTTGCCTCTGCGGATTCTGCCTATTGATCCTCTCAAACACTCACATTCACACATGCACATCCCCATGTGCGCACATGTATGTCCTCCTATTCTGCAACAGCATGTCACAGTTCACAGTAGATTTTTAATGCACCAGTGTGAACCAATTAGTTAATATCGAGAAGACATGTTTTGTTTGTATGCTTTCTTTTTCTCAGTGGACTTGCATTGATAGTCGCTCTGCCTTTGTGCTTGTCACTGTCATTAAACTGAATAGGAGGTGTGTGCTTGTCTGGAGCAGACCGAGTTGGTGTACAGTGGGATTTGGGAGCTTTTCTGCTTTCTTATGCTCTGGCCCTTCTTCACCCAGGCAGTGCCGTCAATATGGCCATTCTGTCTGGCAATTAACATCGATCAGTCCTTGTCAATATCGCCAGCGCCTAGACAAAGACCCAAGGTGCACTGCATGTGCTTGCCCTTTCTCTATCACAGTCCAACAAATCCCCAAACACCACTCTCATTATTTGAGGGCATTCTGGCCTGACCTCAAGGTCACTGTGGAGGAAAGCCCTAGTGTGCCGGACTCTGCTGCTATGGATGACTGAATTGGAACCTAAAAGAAAACTCTCACAGTTTCGACCATTAGGCTGCAGCCGTTAGGCCAGGTTCTGTGTGTGTGTGTTTGTGTGCGTGCACGCATGTGTGTCTTCAAGAGTCAAGTTTAGATACGCCTGAGCTTGGATTCAGACACACGTTGGCAGACAAGCAATATTGTCCTCCTGCTGTGCACTCTGAAGTGTGAGACACTTTGAACACTACAAATGCAATCCATCATCTCAGTGACACACTGGAGATGTGGACTTTTCACATGTGTCAAGTGCTGTGGATTGGCTCCAATTAGTTTGTATATAAAGCATGTGCTGAATGTGTTTGGATGTGTGTATGTTGGAGAAGCTGGCTTGTGGTTTGATTAATACCTGCAGACATGAGCCCTAAAGCTCACTTCAGATGTTGAGATGTCAGGCTTACATTGTATTCTGAGATAGATATCTTTGCTCTATTAATCATGGGCCAACTTTTAACGGTTCCCCAATGTGTAAATGTATGAGACACGTAATAAGGGCACTTTGATGACAAGAGGCCTGTGCAAAGTGGAAGAATGTGTTGGGAAAGCAGACTTTGAAATGGGACCTGTTTGCCACTTGTCTGTATCTGGGAGATGAGAGTATTGACAGCTGCAGCAAAGTCAAAGCAGGAATTAATTTGCAGTGGAACATTTGAGATTGTGAACGCCAGATGAACAGAAGAGCTAAATATTGTATTTATTAGCAACAATGTTGGTGGTGTCTTAGCTACATAATGCAGTGGTAATGGATGCTTACTCCTTACTGTATCATTAAATCTATTGCAGCTGCAGTCTTAATTTTTAAGCCAGCCACCAACCATCCTCAGTGTGAAGGATTTACTCCTTTTTCTTGTAATGTTCAGGAAAAACTGGCATTGGCTGTTTCATGAAATAAGTAAATTAAACCACACTAGATGGTGCGGCTGTTTACAATAGGAAATACTCTGTATAATAATGCTTAAATACAAGCAGCAGACAATGAGCCATTCAGTTTTGATGTAAAATGTCGGACAGAATTTTCGTATGTCTGTTTCACTTTTTCTCCTCATGAAATTGTAATACAGAAAAGGGGAATCCTTTTTGGCAGCTCTCGTTACTTGTTAAAAGAGTGGTACATCAGGTCCTATGTCAGTCTTTCAGCATGTGATTGGCAGACCCTGGTCCGTACTCTGCCCTGTATGTACTTGCTAATTGCTTTTGACCAATGGACTTGTGCTTCCATTTGCAGTGCTCAGTGCCTACTGGATGTTTGTTTAATTATGGTACTTGTGGTTGTGTGTTTGGTTGAGTGAGTGTCATGACCCGCAGTGACAGACTGAATGCAGCTGAAAGTTGTGTGTGGTTTGCGGCTCTAGTGTGAATGCGTATGAGTGTTCAAAGACTGTGTCAACAAGGTGTTGGTTCACAGCTGAATATTTGCAATTTTTCTCTGGACTACAGTGATGTGATTTGCAGCTGTGGTTTTCGTTGGATGTTGATCTGGCAGCATGGCTAAGATTTTTGTAATGTTCATATGTTCAGCAATGGAATCCATGGTAACCTGTCATCTTTTCTGTCCCCCGCCCCTTAAGTTCACTGCCTCGGACCATTTCTTTCTCTTCCTCTTCCTCTGTCTCTCTCTCTCTCTCTCTCTTTCACTCTCTCTCTCTCTCTCTCTCTCTCTCTCTCTCACACACACACTCTCTCTCTCTCTCTTACTCTCTCACTGTCCATTTCCCTCATTTGTTTTTCCCTCTTCCTGCACCTTTGGCCTCGCCACCAGGCAAAGGAGGAACTGTAATGTTTATGAAAGCCTTTAATGTACTATGTAATTACCCTGGCAACTCTTCCCATCATTACTCATGCCAATAAAGCGCCTTCAAATTGACATGTCACAGTAAGAGGAAAGGCTCAGTGAGCCGACTTTCCATTGTACAAGTGTGTCTATTCATCTCCTCATGTTTTCATTCACATTGAAGATTTTAAAGAGCCGCAGGGGCCTTTTGTCTTATTTGGCCATTTGTTGTGTGGTTTACATCCTTTGGCCTTTGCTCTCCCCTGGCTTCCAGCGCCCTCCTGCTTGCAATGACCTGCAGAAATGACTGAGTGAAATATTGTAAGTCACAGAAATGGTGTAAACAACAATGAGTAAAAATGTTTGGCAGCAGGAGCCTCTTATAAGACCAGGAGAAGCCACACTGGCATTTTAAAACTAATTGTTATGAGTAATGTGTTTGTTTCTGCTAAAAACTTCCATATGCAATTAACACATACTCCTGGTCTCTTCACTGTAGGTCTCCTTTCAAAGCATACGCCCATGCTAGTCTTCGGTCACTAAATCTCATACGCTGCAGCTGGAGTCTCTGTTTTGCCTTATGTTATTGTCTTCCTCTGTTTTGGTATTCCTTTTTTAGACACTTTTTAATACCTGTTGCCTACTATCTGTTAATGAAGTATACTTTCTTTTTCTCAACAAAATCTAAATTCTTTAGACAAATATTATAACAAATTAAACAGCCAAACAATGGGTGGGTGTCTGCCTGACGTCAGCCTGCATTTCATTAGCAATCGCTAAGCTAACGAGTTCCATATGGAGGCGCCTGCAGGGTAGCCCCCTGCTGCCCGTCCCAGCCCAGCATGGCCTAACTCGACTCGGTTGCCATGGCCTGCCCCCACCCTCCGCTTCATTCAGACCCCATCCGGGCCCCCACCATTATGTCATCTTTAATTTGGACTTGTCACACATCACCTGACACCTACCCCCGTCATGCTGTAACCTTTTGTCCCGCTGGAGTGAAAAGCACTCTGCCTCTCCTTCTCTCTCCACTTGGCCTGTTGTTTTACTCTCCGTTTTCCTCTCATTCTTCCTCCATCTCTCACGCTCTTTCCCCTGATCACATTCACTGTTGCTTTCTGTCACTTTCTGTGGGTCTAAGCTCATCCACTCCCAGCTGCCACTCACTCAAACCTTGTCATTTCAGTTTTGACAACAGCTAACCTGATGTTTGTTGGAGTTATTGTAAACACATATTTACAGGACGTTTATATATATATATATATATATATATATATATATATATATATATATATATATATATATATATATATATATATATATATATATATATATATATATATAATATATATATAATATATATATATATATATATATATATATGACATTCCTCTATCAAAAGATGCCTGACTCTTTTGGTTTTATTTGCAGTTGAATAATCCTGCATGTTGAGGCTGCCTTCTTCACAATTCCAAATTGCTCTGTTTCGTGTAGTGCCTGCTTTGTCTTTCTCGAATGGTCAGCGCTTTCACCAGACTCTGTGTTCTAATTGCCATCCTAAATAATCTCTTGTGATTGCAAATAATAAGCTTGAACCCTATAGCTACTTCTGTTTTTAGCTACATTTGGACTCACCACCAGCGATAGAGAAGAAGGTGCAGGACCTTCTTGAGCTGTATTCTATACATTGTAATCAAGGCTGGATTTTTTTTAAACTTTGTTAAGCTGTGGCAGGTCATAGAATCTTAGACTGATCTTTTCCAGCACTGCCGTTGTGTCCTTGGGCAAGGGCCTCAATCTGCCTTGTGTGTGTGAATGTTGCATTGGAGTAACAGTGATTTGTGCTAATCAAAGGGGACATTGGCGCAGATAGGCAGCTACAGAATCAGTGTGTGAAGAAAACAAATAATGTTTTATTGGCATTTTGAAAAGTTTGTCAAGCTTGTAGTGCAATATGTTCTTTACATAACATTATTTTACTTTTTTTTTTATATACATATGCATCATTTTAGGTTATAAAATGTTAAACGACAATGCAAAAATGTAGTATTTCAAAAGCCTGAATGGAACTTTTATGGAAGTCGAGTATTTAAAAAAAAAAGACTAAATGAAATCAGAAATCTAGACTCTCACTTGCAGGACTGAACTGTGAACTTCTGGCTGATGAATGTCTGGAATGTGACGGATCTGAAGAATTTGATAAACGATGAAGGACAGACAGAAGAAAAGACGAGAGGAAACAAGCAGATAAGAAAGGATTTATGATAACAAGAATGGACTTTTGTGTCCGTGAGCGCCGCAGGTGGGATTACTTATATGTGCAGGTACTTGGCAAAGGCCTGTGAATTTCAAATTGGCTTTGGGAGCTCAGGTATCTTGGTGCATGTCTTCATGTTTTATATAGCTCTCATTTGTGGCCCTCACCATGTGAGTTACTGAGTGTCTCTGGTAGTTGTCCCTCATCACTGCTGTGGTCCCGGGGGTTTAAATGTTGGCTCCGGTATCCTTTGCCAGTGGGCTGTCCTTACAAGCGCTGTTCTATCTCCAAAAGGCTCACTCTATCCACTTTAGTGACAGTGAGCATTTGGAAGGCCTTTCAAGAAACAATGGGAATACAGTTGGCTTGATGAAGATTTAAGAGCTTGATATCATATCCATCTCTTCAACTGTATCTGCACTCAGTTCTGTGAACTATAGAGAGGATTTCATCATGCATATTACACAATGTCCAGGTACTGCTATTTTCAAAGTAACTAAATTGAGGTTCAAAGGCTTGTTGCCACCAAAACATTCCAACAGAGGCATTATGCTCCATCACAAAAATGAACTCATGGTTTTCATTTAAACAGCCACAACATGTGACTAAATCACTACTATGATTAGTGTTACAACTAATATTTAGCTCATTTGTTGCATTCAGTCAGTGAAACTGGCAGTGCACTCAGGAATATGATGTTGGCTTATAATGACAGTGGTGAGCTGGTAAATACCAGAGTGACGACATCAGACATGTCAGTGAAGGCTGGTTGCTGTTTTCCCGGTAGCTGTGTGTTTTCAGTGTTTGGTGTGTGTCTGAATAAAAGCTGTCTTTGTTTGTCAATCTTTCAGAGTGAGGCTTATATATAGCCGGCGTAAACTATGTCAAAGGCTTGTGCATCTACCAGTGTTTTGTTTGAGCGATTGTTGGCTCTCTGTGGGGTTGTCAGTTGCTGGTTGGAAGTTTATGATCAGTATTTTCCGGCTTGCATGACTGAGTGTGTGAAAACCCATTCACACCCAACACAAACACATCGACACACACTTAAACTGTGGATCTTGATGCCTGTCCATGGTGTGTCCTTTACTGTAAGGTAGTTTTGGTAGCTATTTGTGATTGCAGCTGCATGTCGGTCTGTGGAGTCAGTGTAAAAGACATCAGACACCAGCGTTAATCGGCTTAATCAATGACAGATGAAATTCCAGCTATTTTTTTCACTGTAGCAATGTCTGCTCCAATAGCAACAAGGCACAGAGTGTGCAGAGCCCGGTGGGCACGACTGAGGTTGGAAATCTCTCATGTTCTCAGTCACCATGCACACATCCAGATATAAGTTTCATAAACATTTGAAAGAAAAAAGGTTCTGCGCTGGCATGGCCTGCTACGCCTCAGCATTTACGAATCACATGAAATATGCATATTCCAAATAAACTGTGGGTACAGCAGCCTTTGACTGGGTTACACACTTGTCCACAGTCACTCTGTGCTCCAGCTGGGGACCCAGCTGCAGTGATGTCATCTCTCGCTGCCACTTTGCTGATTGTGACTCTTATTGAAAGCAGATCACTTTGATTCAGTTTCAAGAGTAGTCACACTGCACAGATGTGAGCACACATCCACCACACACAAACAATAAAATAGATTGCGTACATTATGCATGAACACACACATAAAGCTCGTGCTATCAGCATATTTTAGGCACACAAACAAAGTGATTTAGGCTTGGATCGAAGTGGCCACATCACTTATCCAAATGAGTTTCCCAACAGAATGTATACTCTGCAGAGATGGAGAACAGGCTGAGGAGCGAGAAGCCCCTAAAGGCGTGATCTATGACTAACAGGCACAGGACAGAGAGCACAGATAAGAGGGATGCAGTTATGCAATAAGAAAGCATCTTTTAATATTCCCAGATTCCCAATTACAAATCGCACGTCCATGTAAACACACACACACCTA